>NW_017677270.1:0-32248 GCF_001879085.1 Nicotiana attenuata
GTCCGAGCGTACCATTCAGATATTGGAGGACATGTTGCGTGCCTGTGTTATTGATTTTGGAGGTTCTTGGGCTGAGTTCTTGCCACTCGCAGAGTTTGCTTACAACAACAGCTATCAGTCCAGTATTCAGATGGCGCCGTATGAGGCCTTATATGGGAGACGGTGCAGATCTCCGGTTGGTTGGTTTGAGCCTGGCGAGGCTAGACTATTGGGGACAGAGTTGGTGGAGGATGCCTTAGAGAAGGTGAAGGTGATCCAGGAGAGACTTCGTACAGCTCAGTCGCGTCAGAAGAGTTATGCGGACTGGAAGGTTCGAGATGTATCTTATATGGTGGGCGAGAAGGTCTTGTTGAAGGTTTCGCCTATGAAGGGCGTTATGAGATTTGGAAAGAAAGGGAAGCTGAGTCCGCGGTTCATTGGCCCTTTTGAGAAACTTAGGAGGATTGGGGAGGTGGCTTATGAGCTTGCTTTGCCACCCAGCTTGTCTAGTGTGCATCCGGTATTTCATATATCTATGCTCCGGAAGTATGTTGGGGACCCATCTCATGTATTGGACTCCAGCACGGTTCAGTTGGATGATGATTTGGCATATGATGTGGAGCCAGTGGCTATTTTGGGTCGTCAGGTTCGAAAGTTGAGGTCAAAGGATATAGCTTCAGTGAAGGTACAGTGGAGAGGTCGGCCCGTGGAGGAGGCTACTTGGGAGACCGAGCGGGAGATGCTGAGCAGATATCCTCACTTGTTTGAGACTCCAGGTATGTTCCTTGACCCGCTCGAGGACGAGCGTTTGTTTTAGTTGGGGAGGATGTGACGACCCGGCCCGTCGTCACGTGAGTTACCGCCACGTTTTTCCCATATTATGTTTCTCTATGCTTCATTATCGATATTTGAGGTAATCGAGTTGGATTGGTTTGGTCTTGGTAGGAGATGAGACATTTAGTCTCTCTAAGGAAAGCTTGTTTTGGAAAACTCAACTAGAAGTTGACAGTTGGTTAGAGGGCTCGGATATGATTTCCGGAGATTCAGTTAGCTTCGGGGGATGATTTGTGACTTAGGAGCGTGATCGGAATTGGTTTTGGAGGTCCAGTGTAGAATTAAGCTTGAATTGGCGAAGTTAGTATTTTGGCAAATTCCGGTTGGTAGGTGAGATTTTGATCCGAGGGTCGGAATGGAATTCTGAGAGTTTCAGTAGCTCCGTTAGGTGATTTTGGATGTGTGTGCAAAATTTCAGGTCATTCGGAGATGTTTTGGTCGGGTTTTTGATCGAATGCGTATTGCGGAAGTTTTGAAGAAACTTAGGCTTGAATTCGATGTGATTTAATGGTTTTAACGTTGTTAGACGTGTTTTGAGGATTGGAACAAGTTTGAATAATGTTTTAAGATGTGTTGGTGACTTTAATTGAGGTCCCGGGGGCCTCGGGGTGATTTCGGGTGGCTAACGGAAGGAATTTGAAGTTGGAAAATTTCAGGTTTTTGGTTGCAGCAGGTGTTTCCGCATCTGCGGAAAGGAGATCGCAGATGCGGTCTCGCAGAAGCGAGCTAGGCCTCGCAGGAGCGGAAATAGGAGCCCAGGTCAGGTCCGCAGAAGCGGGACATTGGGTCGCTTAAGCGGTCCCGCAGATGAGAAGTTGGATCGCAGAAGCGGAAAGTCGCCTTAAGTGAAAGGTCCGCAGGAGCGGACATTGACCGCATAAGCGGGAATTAATCCGCAGAAGCGGAAATAACTGGCAGGTTAAGTGAGAACATCTTCTTCGCGAATTTTTGAAAGAGTGACATTTTGGACTCCGAACCTTGAGAGCTTTGAGGCGATTTTGAAGAGGGATTCGAGGGCTATTATCAGGTATGAACTCTTGGACTTAGAGCTTGATTTTATGGTGTATAAACATGAATTTTTGGATTGAATAATCAGGGAATCAAAGGTAAAAAATGGTGGTTTAGGGCTTGAATTTAAGAGAGTTTAAAATAGGGATTTGAGGGGTCAAATGGACCCCGATTTTGATGACTTTGATATGTATAGACTCGTGGCAAGACGAGGAATCCGGAGATGTGAATTTCGTAATTTTTTGAGAAGTGGGCCCGGGGCTCGGGTTTTGCCAACTTCGTGATTTTTGATATTTTTCGAGTCTTTTCGATTGGGTTATGACCCATTAGCCTATTGTGATGTATTCCTTGTGGTTTTGATCAGATTCGACGCACGAGGAGGTCGATTCGAGGGGAAAAGGCATAGCGAGCTAGGCTTTGACCGGCTAGAGGTGAGTAATGATTTTAAATGATGTTCTGAGGGTTTGAAAACCCCGGACTTGCACAACTTGGTGCTATGTTGAGATGAGACACGCGTTCCATGACGAGCGCGGGGTCATTTACTATTGGGGACTGTGACTTGGTCCAGTCCGGATGATATTTTACTACGTATTAGCAATGACTTGTTGTTTTTACTATGATTTGGGCTTAATGCCATATTTGGGGCTTAATGCCGAGTGTTTGAACTCTTTATGAACTATCATCACTGTTTTCCTCACTGTTTGAAATATTATTTGAACTCAGTCCATGTGATTTTCACCGTTTTCTTGAACTCAGCCGTATTTACTCAAACTTGGAGTTTTCAACTGATATTTGAACTATTGTTTGAGCTGAGTATTATTGTTTACTGATGCCCGAGGGGCTTTGACTATTTTTAGACTGATTGAGGCCAAGGGCCTTATGTGAGGGCATGATGAGTGAGGTGAGGAGGCTTTCAGGCTTCGAGTGCATTGTGAGCAGGCTTTCAGGCCTCGTGTTGATATTGTTCAGGCTTTCAGGCCTTGTTAATAGCGCTTGGGCTGTAGGAGCCCCTCCGGAGTCTGCACACCCACAGTGAGCGCGGGTACCCATCTAGAGTGATTAAATATTGTACAGTGGTAACAATGACACTGTTATACGCATTTGGTCAGGTAACAATGACTGACCAGTCAGGTAACAATGACTGACCAGTGGTAATAATGGCACTGTAATACGCGTTTGGTCAGGTAACAATGGCTGACCGGTCAGGTAACAATGGCTGACTTACTGGTTGAGTATGATTAATTTCTTTAACTGTTTTCAAAAAGATTTTCTTCCTATATTTCACTGGTTTCTAGTGTTTATCTGATGTTGCTGCTTGAGATAGCATTATTTGTGCCCTTGTGGGATTTTATGTTCTCAGTCGTTATTTAATTTTATTACTCACTAGGTCGGAGTACTCACATTATTTCCTGCACCATGTATGCAGAGACAAGCACAGCTGAGTTCGTACCTGAGCGCTGATTTCCTTCCAGACCAGGCGGACTAGGAGAGACGAGGTAGCTGTCGACGTCCACAGCCCCGTTTCTTCCTTATCTTCCGCATATTTTATTCATCTTCAGACTATATTTCCAGACTTGTAGTATTTTCATCAACTCTGTAGTAGCTCGTGACTTGTGACACCCCGATCATCGGGCTGAGTTTGGGATGGTTTTTCCCGTTATGTTATGTTTATTTCCGCACTTATGATTAATCAATATCTATGGTTTAAACCTGTTATGCTAAGAAATTGTCAAAAGCAGTGTTGATTGTTCTGTTGGCTGGCCTTGTCTTCACGAGAGGCGCCATCACGATCGGGTGGGAATTGGGTCGTGACAGTCAGGCCAGCCTAAATAAATTATCAATTAAATCCTCTTTTAATACTTTTGAAAATCTCAGGTTTTTTTCCTCCCATTTTTCATAAATAAAAGATCAATACTTGAATTCAAATTTAAGTAATAACAATTGGTACACATCTTTCGAAAACCATCCCCAGAACCCGGTGTCACAAGTGCATGAGCATCTACTGATAAGGATATAAAATACAATACAACATCCGTCCGGAATACAATGGACAGAAAGGAAATACAATTTACTAGAACGGGACATTAAAAGTTGCGGGCCGCCTTGTATACTGCAACTCACCTAGTCCCCGAATCGTCCGTGCTGCTATGCCCAGTAGGCCGCTAAAGTAACATATACCTGTGCAACAAAAATGCACGAAAGTGTAGTATGAGTACGTAATCAACATGTACTCAGTGAGTATCCCGCCTAATCCCGAAGGGTAGAGACGAGATGGCCAACTTCGACACTCACTAGAGGTCAATTAGCAATATTCTATAAGTGCGAGGATAATCATGGATTTATATATAGAAATTTCTAATTGTGAGACCAGGAAACAGGTAAACACCTTCAATAATAAATCAAGGGCTTCCACGGTTTATTCGTTATTATCTTATCAGTTTATATCAAGCCACGAAGGGCCAATCCCACATTTAAAATTCCTAAGCAACAGATAAACATGCGCAAATCACACCGAGGCGACGGCCCACTCCAACAGGAATGTAAACTGTGCACTGCCGAGGGTCGAGCGGCCCGAACCAATAGATGCATCTATTTAATCTGCCGAGGCGTTCGGCCTGCTCCATAAATAAACACATACCCTGCTCGCGAATCATGCATGCGACGCAGGTGCACATAAAATACATGCTCAAGTAGTCAATTAAGAATTTATCGGGGCTATTTTATCAAATAAAAACCAAATCCTCTTTAACAATTCGAGAAAATGAAGTTTAATCCTTTTGAAATTCATTTACTAGTTCAACTTGATTTTATAAATTCAAATGTCAATAAGATTTCAAATATCCCAAGTATAGCATGCTTTTGGGTCCTAGACTAACCGGACAATAGCATAATAGTAGCTACGCACGGACTCTCATCACCTCGTGCGTACGTAGCCCCCACAAATGGAGCACATAACCAATTTAACTCACCTATGGGCTAAATTTCCCCTCACAAGATTAGAAAGGAGACTCACCTCGCTCCGAAAACTCATAACCGACATTCTACATTCTTCCGAAGGCTTGAACCGACGCACAATGCACCAAAACTTGCCAATTAACGATAAACTAATGAGAACATGCTCAAATACTTGTTAACAATTCAAATTATACAAATTCCCAACTTCGGTTAGTGAAATGACCAAAATGCCCTCGGACACACGTTCCCGGATTCCGAAATTTCTCGAAGATAAAGATTACCCATGACCTTAGGAACTCAAATATATAATTTTTACTAAACTTCATACTCCAATTCGTGGTCAAAATCCAAGAATTCCAATTTCCTAGGTTTTCAACCAAAACCTCAAATTTACACTAATTTCCATACTTAAATCCATACATAATTGATATACTCAACTCAAAAGTGATGGGGATAACTTACCTTAACATTGACGACAAAAATCCTCTCTTGAAGCTCCCCAAAAATCGCCCAAGCCATGAAGAAATGGGAGAAATGAACTCAAACCACGATTTAAATCAACCTTTCTGCCTCCAGGTGTTCCGCTTCTGCGGAAATAATACCGCTTAGCGGTCCTGCTTTTGCGGAAAATATTTCGCTTCTGCGGTCCCTAGGCTCCAGCCCATTTTCGCTTCTGCGATAAGCCCACCGCTTTTGCGGATCCGCTTCTGCGGATTTCTGACCGCATAAGCGGTCCCTGCTCCCTTCGCTCCCAACCGTTTCTGCGGTTCTTACCTCGCTTCTGCGGGGCCGCTTCTGCGGGGCCGCTTTTGCGGTCCCATTTCCACAGAAGCGGAGATACCAGCAACCAGCAGACACCAGCCTTCCAAAAAATTCCATTTTCGATCCGTTAACCACCCGGAATCCACCCGAGGCCCCCGGGACCCCAACCAATTATACTAACCAGTCCCAAAACACATTACGGACTTGCTCGAGGCCTCAAATCACATCAAACAACGCTAAAATCATCATTCGGCCTCCAATCCAAGCTCTATGAACCTTGAAATTTCCAACATCTATTTCCGATGTTTAAACCTATCAAATCATGTCTGATTGACCTCAAATTTTGCACACAAGTCATATTTGGCATTACGGACCTACTCCAACTTCTGGAATCGGATTCCGACCCCGATATCAAAAAGTCCACCTCCAGTCAAACTTCCCAAAAACCTTCAAATTTCTATCTTTAGCCAAATGGCTTCAAAATGACCTACGGACCTCCGAATTCACTTTCGATTTTGCTCCTAACTCCAGAATCACCATACGGAGCTATTCCCAGACTCGGAATCCCAAACGGACATCGATAACACCGAAATGCACTTCAAGCCAAACTTAAAAAATTCCTTCTAAAATGCTAACTTCCACATTAGGCGGCAAAACGCTCCCGGGTTATCCAAAACCCGATCCGGGCATACGCCTAAATCCGAAATCATCATACGAACCTGTTGGAACCTTCATATCCCGATTCCGAGGTCGTTTACTCAAAATTCCAATCCTAGTTCATTCTTTCAACTTTAAGCTTCTGAAATGAGGATTCTCTTCCCAAATCAACTCCGAACTTCCCGAAATTCAATTCCGACCACGCGTACAAGTCATAATACCGGAAATGAAGCTGTTCATGGCCACCGACTGCTGAACGGAGCGCTAGCACTCGAAACGACCGGTCGGGTCGTTACACACCTTCTCCTGGGTTAACAGAATTCCTTACCCGAATTTCTGTGTTTTACGGACTGTAAAACAGAGTCAATCTTTCTCGATTCGGGATTTTAAATCGGTGACTTGGGATACCATAAACTATCCCAAGTGGCGACTCTGAATTTGAATAAATAATCCCGTTTCTGGTTATTGTCACTTTAATTGGAAAACTCCCCTATACTCTTTTCGGGGTAGAAAAAGGAGGTGTGACAGCTCTAGCGACTCTGCTGGGGAACCGAACCCAGAATCTCTGGTTCAGGGTTCAAGAATTCGAGCTTAGAATAATTGTGTGTAGTTGGCTTTTATCTATTATCTGATTTTTACGTGTTTGATCCTAATGTGCTAAATGTCGCTTTTACCGCTTAGATATTGCTTGAACTGTATATAAACTGTTACGAAACCGTCTTCTCTATGTGTCTTCTAAATCATCTGGGAAATGTGCACTTCGTGTAACTTCTTTTCTGTTAGAGTCATATCCCAATTTTGGAACGAGGTTCGGATAAGTTGTAAAGTCGGTGAAGCTTCTGCCAGGTCTTGAACAATACACCCAGGTTTTAAACTAAGAATAACATTGCCTCATGCTGGATCCCTAGTAGAAACGCTTGTTTGCATCACGTGTGTGAGCACGTGATTTTTGCCCTATATGAAATACTCCTATAAAACCAAAGAAAATAGATTTTTCCGATTATTTGCCATTTTATAGGATTTTTGTAGGATTTTATTAATTGTTTGCATTTCTGTGCATGTTTAATTTTTTATTTAAATCATGAAAAATACCAAAAATATCATGCATTGCAATTAGGCTTTATTTTTACATTTTTAGGATTAATTAGTAATTATTTGTTTTATAAAATGAAAATCACAAAAATACTTCATTTTTACACTTTTTCCTTTTATTCTTAGGTTATTGATTTTTATCTTTTAATTTAGGATTAAGTAGTTTTTATAATTTTTGTAATTAGTTAATTAGTTTAATTTCACATTTTTAGATAATCTAGGATTTTAGTTTTAGGATTTATAATTAAAGAAAAAGAAAAAAAAGAATTTGAAAAAAAGATTTAATTGGATATTGATCTAGTTCTTGTACCCAAATTAGGCCCAAATTTTCCTACCCAATCCAAATACACTTGAACCCATCAGCCCAAAACCCATCCCCTTCAAATTAAAACCTGACTTACACACACACACACACACACACACACATATATATATATATATACGGAATTTGAATTAAAAGATAATTTTGAATTTATAGATAAAGTTCTATAATTCGATTTAAATAAAAAATAAAATTTATCTTTTTTTATCATGTTATCATACTTAATTCGGTTAAGGATCATATGCAATCATGTTAGGAACTTTTGTTATTTTTTCTAATTATTTAAATACTACTTCGCCTCTAGCAAAAAAAAAACTACTCCATATAACTAACACTCTTTCACATTTGAAATCCTATAAGTATAGTTCTTTGAAACACTGTAGCTAGATTTGAATAGAACAAAATTCTTTTAAAATAAATGTAATATATAGGGTACACGTCTTATGTTTATCTAAATAACAAAAAAGAGTTTACAAAATCAAATAAAAGTTTACTTACATATATAATAAAGTAAACATACATGATGGAGAAAGAAACATCACAAAATCAGTCAATATTAAAAAAAAAAAGTTATTTCTTTTTTTTTCTTGAAGAATATTTGTTTGAAGTTCAATTTGCATAAATGGATATCAAACAAATAACAAAACTTTGGCTATACAATTGCTATAATTAATTTCAATTTAGCACATTCAAGAAATTGAAGGATATAAGCTGAAACCCCTTCATTTTGCTGTAGTCAAGACAATATTGCAATGGTATAATATTTTTTTCGTTGAAGAATATTTGTTTTGAATCATTAGATTATGTGAAAGATTCTTTTTGTTCAAACTGAACAAGGAGAAAATTTGGTTTCTAATTGATTAGTTTCTATAGCGACTTTATAAGTGTAACAAAAGAGTATATATAAAGAAAAAATTGGTATGACGTGAAATATTTTTTTTAAAGTAAACAAATTATTTCGAAAAAACTCTTTACTTTTTTAATTCAAAGATTAAAAAAAAGATAAGATATTTTTTGAACATAGTAGAGAGTTTTGAAGTTATTATAATAGAAGTATATCATGGTAAACTCAAAAAAATCGAAATCTTAAGGAAAATTTTGCATAATGTCCGCCATATTATTGTTTACTTTGTATAGCTAATATAAATAGATGATATACCGACAACACACGATTATACACATATTATATATGGATTATAAATAAATTACACATCATTCATTTTTTTAATTTAAGTGGTCGGGTGAGCACCTATTTAGGCTGGTTAGATAAAGCCAAAAGAGAAAAATATGAAATAATTTCAAACCAAAGACTAAAAAATAATTAAAGTTCATATGTAGACAATTTTATATTAAAAACTCATCCTTTTATAGTGAAAAAAATTAATTTTTTGTAACAAAAGAAATAATGACATAATAAATAAGATAAAAGAAAATAAATATTGAAAAAATGTTAGAAAGATCTAAAAACGAGAAATAAATGATGACAATAAATTTTCTTCTATGTTTCATCTTTGGTTGAGTATAAAAATTTGAAAGTTTATCTCATCGATTTCAATTTTTTTTTCCAACTCAAATACATAGATTATAAGATAAGGATATCTTAGAATATTTTTTTAATTTACATTAGTGTCGTTTTTAAAAAATCACCATTACTAACAAACTGATATAATATTCGAATTTGAATTGGAATGCAATTTGAGTAGTTTGCATTGAGGTTAAGCCAAGTATGGTGTCGAAAAATAAACTACTTGACAAATTTAAGACAATATATGCAATATTTTATAATAATAATCAACTAATTTAGCATTTAATGATTCAAAGAACAAATTTTTTGTATATATAGGGTATTAAAAATTTAAATTCCGGGGCTAGAGATATCGATAAACTTAAAGTGGAGTCATACTGAAATAAATCCGGCCAAAGAAACCTTTAAATTCTTAGATAGCGAGTAGTAGAAGTGAATTTAAATTAAGGATAGTATCTTCACTTGCATCATTATAAAGATAATTATTATTATAATATTTTTAAAGTTTTAGAAATTGAAATTTCAAAATAGAAATATTTTTTGAAAGACAAAATCATACCAAATAAGAGTTCAAGTCATAGTATAAGAGTCACGTCGTAATCAAAGAATTGTTTATATCGTGTCAACCTTTGTGCTTTGCCATAAAATATGAGTTATTTATTTCACTTTGTGGCTATTTTAGGTTCCAATGACACCTATGAGAATAGTGCAAAAATAAAATTATCACTACGAGAATTGAAAATGTTAATCATTTTTCATGTAGTGTTTCTTAATTAATATTTGATGATTATCTATGATTATTTAGAAAGTTTAAATGTTTATTTACATATAATTCAAATAACTCAAATATTTAACATGGTTAATGCCAAATATCAAAATGGAGTAAAAAAAATTCACTAGCTAAAGAATTTTTTATATTTTTAGATAGCCAACTAAAATGAGTTTCAAATTAAGAATAATATTTTTAATTATATTATTATAAAAATAATTATTGTTGAAAATAATATTTTAGAAATGAAATTTTAAGAAAGAAATATTTTTTAAGAGATATCAACACACTAAATAAGATAATCAATAGTAGTAAAGAGTTAAGTCTTATCCAAAGAGTCATTTATTGTCTCAACATTTGATTGTTTTGCCATAAATATGAGTTATTATTTTGTTTCCTGACTATTTTTAGGGTCCAATGACACCGGAGAAGAAATGGTTAATTTTTTTTATGTACTTAATTAATATCCAATGATTATCTATATTTACTGAGAAAGTGTAAATTTTAAGATTATTTACATACTATCCAATGATTAACTTAAATATTTGACATGATTAGTGTTCGCGCATCCGCGCGGGTACTAATACTAGTATAAGAGATAAGATTAGACTACACATATGATCAAAAGATTAAGAAAATCGGAGACCTTCTCCTTGAACAAGAGCAGCGGCGCTAAAAAGGGAAAATCGGAGACTATCTCATCCCCATTTTTCGACTTCTGTTCAAAAAAACATTTCCACTCTTTCCTCCTCTCTTTAATCCTTGATCTTTCTTGGTCAGAAACTTGTCTTCCTTGTTCATTTTGTTACACCCAAATAATTCTTCGTCAGAAAAAGTGAAGATGTGTTCTCTTCATTGAAGAAGCTCGACTTACAGCTTTCTCCATGCTCTCTTCTAATTATTTTGTCCGATTTTAATCTCCCTTGACGCTGCGGGTATTGCTTCGTTGATTATGCTGTTGCTGTTGATTGCTGAATGGCCAATTTGGCCTTTATTTGTTTTTGCCTTCCTCGAAGGTCAATTCTAGTCCAAGTAAGTATGTTCTCTTATCTCTGTATTTTTCCAGATATGAAAATTATGACTATTTTTGTCGTCTTTTATTGCTGTTTGGATTATGTGTATTGTAATACTAATTTGATTCCAGAAATGAAGCGTATAGTGTTCAGATTCGGAAGAAGTAGAATTAAAGTTTCACGTTCACTAATTTGTCGCCTCAAAAATAGACAGTTTCAAGATTCGTTTTGGATTCCGTTTGTTATTTGAAATTTCCTAATTTGAAATCAATTTCTGGATTTATGTGTGGGGAAGTTTCTTTGGTATCTTCTGAGATAGCGATTTTTCAAAAGAAGTTGAACAAGATTTATTTATTTTTTTTTTTTTGAGTCTTACATATCACTGTTGAAATCCACCAATGCAACTACTATGCTTCTTTTGAAAACTATTTTCTTTTATGATTAAATTGAGTCCACACTTTGGTTTTGAAGTTAACATAACATTTCAGTTAACTAATTTTTTGGGATTCAAAATGATTTTCCATGGATTACATTTTATTTTATTTAGTTGATTTGGTTTGAAGCCTTTCTGACTCATTGATCAAGATATATGTTCATTCTACTTCCTGTTAAGTCGAATGATGATTAACAACACTCGTGAGTCACAATTATTAAAATAATGCATTCAGTGATTAATATTAGTTAAGTATGTGTTCTCCATTAGGCCAAATTTAGGCAGACATTATGTGATTTATTTATGCTTCGTTCACCCGTTCTGCCTAGAGTTCATGCAATCTCAAAGATTAGGAAATAATTCAAAGGCGCTAGTTGCTCTAGGCACGATCAATAATAAATTATCGTGGTCATGGGTACGGTTCCCGTGGCATGGTTATGATATATAATTCATATTCGGGAGTGCATTTCATATAACCCGATCATAACAACTTCGAATAATAAAACCCTTTGAAATAAATTGAGGTGTGCCATATGCAAACAAAATCCATAACTCAGGGCCCTCATAAAATTAAGTCAAGAGTTAACACTTATAGAAAAAGGTTTGAGGTGTGCTATAAATAAATTAAATCATCCATGGCCCTCACAATTGTTGCTATTGAAAACTTAATCTTCGTAGTTGCTTTGGGCGTGTTATTTAAATAATTCATCGTAGCTACGGTTATGGTTCCCGTGACGTAGTTGTGATCTTTAATACTAAAATCCGGGTGTACATTTCATGTGACCCAATTTCAATCTTCAACAATATTTAATAAAACATGTCGCGAATCACGGGTGCATTTTATGTAGCGTGGTCTGCGGCGTGTTCCAAAACAACTAAGTGTACGACAATCGTAACTTGTTCAAAAAAAAAATCCATAAATCCTAAAAACGGTTTGAAATAATTAAAAAGCGGTTATAAAGCTAAAAATGCACAATAGGTTAAAACATGTAATAAATCGGATAATAGGCCAATTTTAATAGTTTAAGCGACCGTGCTAGAACCACGAAACCCGGGTTAACAGAATTCCTTATCTAGAATTTCTAGTTCGCAGACTTATAAAGTAAAGTCGAAATTTCCTCGATTGGGGATTTTAAAATAAACCGGTGACTTGGGACACCAAATAAACTATCCCAAGTGGCGACTCTGATAATTAAAATAATCCCATTTTCGAATAATGTCACTTTAATTGGAAAAACTCCTTAATACCCCTCGGGTGGTGTAAAAAGGAGGTGTGACAACGTGCATTTGACTTTGGGGACTCAACACAGGGGTTGTGTCCGTCTAGGACAGGTGTACCCAAAATAAAAAGACCATCCTGATGCATTTTTACGTGCTACTTGTACACTTATTTGCTTCGGATTGCATGTTGACCGGCTTCTAGAATAAGGAATAATGGTTATCAAATTGAGGTAGGAGAGAGGAAATTACCCGCCTTTGAAAAACCTGGTATCCAAAAATATCCCGAAACATTGTCGAAATTTTTGAAAAAAAAAAGAAAGAAAAGGAAGGAAAATTTATTTCAAGGTGTTTATATTTTTCTGTTGTGTCAAAACTGACCGAACTACGCGAGTTTGATTCTCACCGGATATGGGATACGTAGGCAACCCTCATCGGGTCTGGCTCCGCTTTTGCAAAAATAACAAAAAATATGAAGTGTTGTCATTTGTTGTCATAAATAAAGTTAAGTGATGCCGTTTTTGTCTAAATAGCCAAAAAATCGGAAGGCCGTTTTCGCAAGAATAGCCACCTAGGGTCCCTTTCTTAATTTTTGGCCACTTAGCGAACACAGCCTTAAAATCTTCCTTTCGGAAGTGCTGAAGGGCCGTATTTGCAAAGGTGGCCTTGAGCTGTTTGAGCTACATTTTTTGAAAAAAAAAAACCAACAAAAAAAAAAAGAAAAACACAAACAAAAATTGTTTTCTTTTGGTGTCAAATAAATCACACGTTTTGAACCAGTCGCCTTAAATAAAAATGTGCAGGATGAGCACTGTTGAAAACATACATTTTCAAGTCGTAGAGGAGATTCCACTAGGACTCCACATGTGGTGGAACGACGTGGGGAAGGTCAGCAAGGATGATTTGATAAAGGCTTTAGGCGGGCTCACCGGTCTGTTGGCAATTAAACCAAGGGTTGATATAATCGAAGCCTTGATACCTTTTTGGGACCCAACCCACAATGTATTCCACTTCTCTGATTTTGAGTTGACCCCTACATTAGAAGAGATGGCAGGTTATGCCGGACTCGACGGGAGCCTCAGGCATCGATATTTAGTAACACCAAGAGCTGTGATCCCTCATAGGTTTTTGTACCTGCTGAGTAATAGACGGCAAGTTAAAGATGAAGATTTGGCCAGAGGATTCTGCACATTCTACATCTTATACCACCGCTATGGAGACCCTCGTGGATTTGAGGCTCCGCACACTGGTTTGAGTCATAACGAAAATAAGAACAAATAGGAAGCACGCCAAAGTTTGGCTTTCGTAGTAGAATTTTTAGGCATTCTGATATGCCCAAGGGGTGATGGAAATATAGAATTAGGGCTTGTAGGAATGGCCGACTTCATGATCAAGAATGCCAATGGCACTATCATACCGATGGTTCTCGCAGAAATTTATCGGGCTTTAACAGCTTGTCGAGCTGGGGCAAAATTTTTGGGGGTTGCAACTTACTTTTGCAAATATGGATGATGGAACATCTTTGCCATCGTGCGGGGTACATGAACTATGGTCTGACTGGTCTTAATTGCATTGAAGAACACGAAAACCGGGTAGATGGTCATGGGTTTCCGGAAGGTACAGAGGCATGGTTTGCACATTTGGGCTCCTTGACTGCAAGCAAAATTGAGTGGACTTTCGGTTGGCTCCAGGTCACTAAAGTTATTTATATGTCGGCTGGAGTGTGTTTTATTTTATTAATGGGTCTTCGGAGTATTTACTCGTATGCTCCACATAGGGTTCTATGCCAGTTGGGCAGGTACCAGACCGTCCTCATGATGAAGATTTGAGTCGACAAGTTATTGAACTATGTCCAAATGCTGCATTCCCGAAAGAAAAGGTTCGCCAAATTTGGCACCAATGTAGGTTTCTGGAGCCACAGACTCGAGTACGGGATTTGTCCCGGGGTGAAGTAGAACCTAGCTACATGGCCTGGAATGGTAAAAATGTTCGAGTCCATCAAGAGCCAGAACGGCCCGCCAAGAGGCCCCACGTGCAACAGTTCACTAATGAAGCGCAGGAGCAATGGAATTGGTTAGCTAAGGAGAAAGGCTATAGAACTACTATAAGAAAATTAGAAGGGCAAATCAGAGACATTAAATTCAATAGTAGTTTACAGGCCGCTGCGGATGAAGGGGAAAAGAAGAAGTTGGCCCGAGAGAATGAAGCCCTCCGAGCCCAGATCCAGAAGATGAAAATAGCAGCTGAGAACCCGGCCAGAAGCGGAAAAGATGAAAAGCTCATCCATAGTCTTAGACGAAAAGTATGTGACTATGGGGCTGACTTGGAAAAGGCCGAAGGTGAACTAGCAAAAGTCGGGGCAAAGTTGGCCAGGAATGCAGAAGAACGGGCGAGTTTCATTCAGCGGTTGAAGGAAAAGTACGACAAAGGAGTCACGGGTCTGAAGAAAAAGCGTAATACCCTTGAAAGTGAAATGACCCACCAAGCGAAGAACTTCAAGTCAGAAAGAGAGCACTGCAATGTACTGATGTCACAACTAGAAAAAGACCTGCACCAATTGCAAGAACAAAATCATACGGCCACACAAGTATTGGAGGCCAGATCTCAGCAAATTGGACGTCTACTCCAAGAGAAAGGTGTCATCAGGGAGAGGGTTAAAGGAATTGCTGACTATATTGTGACGAAGTGCAATGAATGTGAGGATATGACTAGGTCCATGTTCTTCACTGCAGTGATGACTTTCGTTCGTCAGGTGATGAGTGACCTAGACCATCTCCAACAGGATATTGCATGCAGGCCCGCGTCGAGACCGAATGATTTCCCGCGGGCCCCAGTAGTTGTATTGGAGGCCATCATGTATTCTTGATTTGTCTATTAGTTTTTAAGTCTGTATTTCGGTTTTTTTTTGAGTCTGTCAGTTGTCTTTTAGGTATTATTTTTATGTTTTGTTTGTTTCCTAAGTCTGTATGTCTAGTGTCTTCGTAATAGAAAACAACAAAAAGTTTTGAAATATTAAAAACCCTAAAAAATTTCTTGTTTGTTTTATTTCTATTTTTTTATTCCTTGAACTACGCAATGGTCTGATTCATGCGGCCTCATTATACGTAGGCAATCCTCATAGGATTCGATCATAACCATAAAATGAAAAAGAAAAAAAAGTGAAAATCGAGCGGAAAGAGAGAGTGGCAAAACAAGAGAACCAAAGAGAGTGCAAAATAAGAGGGGAGCGATAAGAACCAAGTAGGAAAATCATTAGGGACTAAAGAAAGGTAGGAGTTGAAAAAGAAAAAGAAAAGAAAAAGAGAAGAGAAAATGCAGAGCGAAGAAGAGTCCGTTAAGGCCGGGATGAAGCATGCGACCGTTCAAATACATAATAGAAGCATTTAACTGTTCAGGTGCATTGCATCCCAAACGTGCGGTTGCCTATCTGTTAAACTCTTAACCACTAACAAGTTTGTTGTTGTCATCGATTACAGGAAGGTGGTTAGTTTGTTTGGCACTCTGGCAAGCCACCCATATAATACCAGATCTAAACACAAGGGGATCATGGCTAGCAAAGAATTGGACGCGAGTGTTAATGACCCACCGAAAGAGATGGAGGAATCTGAGTATGGTTTGAAAGAAGAAGTACATAAGCTGAAGCACCAAATGGCTGAAATGTACCAGGCATGGATGAAGGGGTATCCTCCACCGTCATACCCCGCCAACCCTTCTTTCGTCCCACCACTAGCTCAATCTCAAGAGCCTACCATTGTTGATCTATCCTTACAACACGCACCAAGCTTTACCCCTTACCACCACTATCCTAGCACCTTTTCCCAAACCATCCAAGCTCCACCAGCCAAAGCAACCACATACCCTGCTCCGCCAGCTACCCCTATCAGTACCCTCCATCGATCTTCTAATAAGGATCACTACTCCTACACTCCCCACTTTGAACTCCCTGTCGAAACTGAGAAGCAACCCAAAAACACGGAGCAAGAGGAGATATTTAGGAAGGTAAAGAGCTTGGAACAGTCGCTGAGAAATATGCAAGGGTTAGGTGGCCAAGTGAGTGTGGCTTATAAGGATCTGTGCTTGTTTCCTGATGTCCAACTACCTGCCAGATTCAAAATGCCCAAGTTTGACATGTATGACGGGCATGGAGACCCCGTGGCCCACTTAAGAGGATTTTGCAGCAAAATGAGGGGAGCTGGTGGGAAAGATGAATTGTTGATGACATATTTTAGTCAAAGTCTGAGTGGTGCAGCATTGGAGTGGTACACCCGCCAGGACAACAACAGGTGGTGCACTTGGGATAATCTGGCTCGGGCATTCGCTCGGCATTTCCAGTACAATGTAGAAATTGTCCCAGATCGCCTGTCCTTGATTAAGATAGAGAAAAAGCCCAGTGAGAGTTTCACGGAGTATGGTTTCCGATGGAGAGAATAGGCACCACGAGTCAACCCTCCAATGGAGGAAGATAAAATGGTGGAGCATTTTCTTTAGGCCTTGGAGCCTACTTACTTTAGTCATCTGATCTCGGCCATAGATAAGTCTTTTAATGAAGTGGTGAAGATGGGAGGAATGGTAGAGGAAGGAATCAAATTGAGCAAGATCATGAGCTACTCTGCCATCAAAACAACTACACAAGCAATCCAGAATGGCACCGGGGGCGTGTTAGTGAAAAAGAAGAAAGAAGATGTTGCTATGGTCGTCTCAGGATCGTGACATGGCCCAAGGGGTTCACCACACCATTATACCCAGCCTCGACCCCAACCTCAAACCTACACCCAAACTCCATATAAAACACCCCAATATTACTTCCCACTACCAGACCCTCAGTATTCAATTAGACCACCCCAATACCACGTCCACCACGCACAGTCATATGCTCAACCCCCTCCTTACCTGCAATGGCGTGCACCAGTGCCACAAAGTCCCTATCCACCTCCACAAACATACTGAAACCCTACTGGTCCAAGCTTTCAACCCAGGCCGGAATATAGAAAGGAAAAGCAGCAACGGAAGCAAACTTTCACCCCGCTTGGAGAGTCTTATGCTAGTTTGTTTCAAAGGCTGAGGCAATTGGACGTTCTGTGGCCGATTGAGTGAAAGTTACCAAATCCCCCTCCAAAGAACCTGGTTTATTCCCTCAGATGTGCATATTGTTCTGATGCTCCGGGGCACGACACAGAAAAGTGTTGGCATTTGAAGAGCGCCATCCAAGAGCTTATCGATACAAACCAAATTGTGGTCCAGAGCCCGGAAACTCCAAACATCAATCAAAATCCATTTCCAGCCCATGCTGAAATGCACATGATTGAGATAGTGTATAAGGATGGGGAGCCCGAGAAGCCTTCGAAGTTTGTCATGATGATCCGTGCCAGTGAAAGTAATTCAGTCAAAACTCCAGTTGTTACAAATGCAACATCCTCGACAGCTGAAGGGCTGACGGACAAGCTAAGCCCGCCCAATGTTAAGCCGCCTGTATTAGTTGTGAAGAGGTTCCCAGATGATGTTGAAGTAAATCAAGGAAAGCCGAAGGTGATCATGCCGGGGGTAGAAAGTAAGCTTGTCATAATCATAGAAGGGGCTCGCACGGCCCCTGTTATTATCAAACCTATGACCCAGCTGCCGGTAGACAACACCAAGGTCGTCCAATGGAATTACAAGCAAGTGATAGTAACCTATAAAGGGAAAGAAGTGGAAGAGTAAGTTAATGGAACCCGGGGGTTGACTCGTTCGGGGAGATGCTTTAGCCCAGAGTAGAATAAATAAGGTAAATAAAATTAAGAGTTCACAAATAAGGTATGCAATCATTCAATCAGTTAATTAAGGCTAAACTCAATCAATTAACACGATAGGATCCGAAAAGACCCCTTAGATTAGGGAAAATCTCATATGAAATCAATTAGAGGATAGAATTGAGGTTTAATAAGGTAAGAAATAAGTCAGAGACCCTTTATAGGTGGGTCAGAACAAATCAAACCCAAAAATCAGGCCAGTAGCATAATTAAGGAAAGCAACACCAATTATAAGTCCCATATAAGGAAAGAATAAATAAAAATCTCAGAAAGATACCCACTTTAAAAAAGAAAAATATAATTTTAAACCCTAATTAAGCAAGTAAATCAATTAATCCGTTTATTTAACAGATCCAAGATAAACGGGCAAATTCAGTAAGGTAAATAATTGAATAACGGAAATCTTTAAGCATGTAGAAGCACAAAGATGAAACATTAAGCAAAGAAACTAGTCGAACAGTAAGGAAGAAAGGCCGGAGTTGAACCTTTAGGCATTTTAAAGCATTTGCAGGAACTTGAAAAGATGAAACCCTAGTTTTTAGGTAAAATCAAAAATCGGCCAACAATAATAAGAAATGTAGCAGAATACTAAAAGAAAAGTAACAAACAGACTCAAACTGTTTCAGATCTAAGGAGATTTGAACGATTTAACCAGGAATAGTTAGGTTATGTAAAAAATAAACAGAGATGTGAAAAATCTTGTTTGAACCAGATATTTGAAGCCATGAACACGAAGATACCAGCACTTACAAACGTAGGGACGAACATAGGCAGGTTCATCGAGAAAAATGAAGAGTTGAAGCCAGGTCTGGATTGAATCTCTTCGAGACCCCATCAAATAACAAGGAAATCGAATAGCCAGTAGAAATAGGAGGCCAGATGTGGCCTTAAATGAAAGAAAACCCTCATGGATCGAAGGGTTTCCGGTGGCAGCAGGCTAGGTTAGGGGAGAGTCTGAGAGAGAAGAGAGGGGGAGGGATTCAAGGGCGGCGGAATTATGAGAAATGAGGCGTTAGGGTTGGGGTTAGATTAGAAAAGGAAAGGGGTAACGTGGACCGTTGGCCACGATTAAAGGAGGTTCTGGGTCGGGTAAGGGTTATTTAGTTTGGGCTAGGGCGGATTGGGCTAGGATTTTAAGTAATTGGGCTGGTGTAATTGGGTTAGGTCCGAAAAAATAATTAAAGAAAATGGGCTATTATTTAAATACCCAATTAACTTGATAAAATAATTTTATAAAATAATTTATATATGATAAAAATATCATTTGTGCATGAAAATGATTTAAAATATTTATTTAATATTATAAAAATACAAGAGGTTATTTTCTTGTGAAGTAAAGTAATTATGCACGTATCGGCTATTATTGCAAAGTTATTGCAATTATAGCCTACAGATATAAATAGGGTTATGCCTAAAATAGTTAAAGCTTAATATAAATATAAACGATAAAAATTAAGCAATGAAATTATTATAAAACCCTTTGTGATGCAATTAGTAATTATTTGGATAATAAAATGCTAGAAAATCTTTTTAAAATTACAGAAAATTATGGAAAAATGTTGGTTGATGCTCATGCACTATTTTGGAAAGTATATATGCATTTTAAAATGTACGAGAGAAAAATTGGGTATCAACAGCTACCCCTCTTTACCCGGGAAGGATGAAAGAGTTTTCGGGTAAAGAAATGATGACCAATTTTGACCGAATGGTGTGTTTTGAAAAACAGAGGCCGCACCCTGGTCTCTGAGATGCCTACATATCCCTGGTTTTACAAGAATCAGGCCATGTGTAGTTCTGGACCCAACGGTGAATGAAGCCGATGGAATTGTTATAGGAATGGTGGTATGTTTCGGAAAGGTTCCTTTTTTGGGGAGGATAGTATCAGATGGGTTTATGCTGAGTTATGAATATGAGTCTGAAGTGTAACAGATGTATCATAGGGTGGATATCTGAACAGTCACAGAGTAAAGGCGGGTGATTGATGGGAATCGGTTAAATGGCAAAGTGCAGTGGTACGAGCAGAAACCAGAGCGAAGGTTGCTCCTGTTTGAAGAACGATTACCTCCTGGACTTCCTATAAAACTTAATACACGATGCGTTCAAGTATACAGATTATTGAAAGAATTTAAATATGATGCAAATTCCCTTTGGAACATGAAGGTTGTCTTTGGACAGTGAAGATGACGTCCTTAGACCATGATATCCTGGGCCATGAAGCATGAGATAAGGGATTCGCAGGCCATGAGATGATGTTCTCGGGCCATGAAAATGGTGCCTCTAAACCATGACGCCTTTGAATAATGATGTACAGTATTGAGAGATCCTCAAGCAATGACATGGTGTCTTCAGGCTATGGGGACGATGCCTTCGGACTATGACGCCTTTGGACAAGTTGGATATACATCAGCCCATGAAGTGCAAATACATGACACAAAAGGTAATAACAAGGCAAAGCTTAGCCTCGTGCAGAGTTTTGGGGGTAGAGCTTAGCCCCGAGAGAAGAAGATAATGCAAAGTTTAGAATAGAACAACACTTATGCAAGGGAGACAATGCTTAGTCCCATGAGAAGGCAGTGCTTAGCCTTATGCAAATAGGGAGGCATGGCTTAGCCTCATGCAAGATTTGAGACAGGGCTTAGCCTCATGCAAGATTTGAGACAGGGCTTAATCTCATGCTACGGGAAGACAATGCTTAGCCTTATGCAGTGATCAACTAGCAAATAGGAGTAGAATATTTCTTAGCTGGAGATATATTTGCGTCTGGTGGCCTGATTGATAGTGATTTTGATATGTGTATATTTGCGGATACTCCGGTTATGTTCGCAGTGCCTGCATCCAAAGAAAAATTGTGAGTTTTGTAGGGGAGGTTGGTTCGTGCCTTTGTCTTTTTGCTCCACTTTGCTCTGCTCTGGGGACCCTATTCAAGTTACTCTGGGTAACACCTGGCTGCCATAGAAATGAAGTTTTCGAAAATATGTACTTCTTGATGAAATAGAGTTATTTTAGAAAACATAGTGGTATATAATATCAAGTAAATTAGATGAACTAATGACTGTAACACTTTTAGAGACATTGCGGCTTCCTTCCACTAGAATTTTGAGGGTCCTCCTCAAAATTCTGCCCCAGTTTGGTAAATGATCCTTCGGGCGTTTTGCGTGCAACGAAATTTGTTGGATCTGCTCCGAAATTTTGAGAATCCTTCTCAAAATTTTGCCCCAGTTACTTAACTGATTTCTGACTGTCTGGCATATGATGGCGTCTGCTGGACTTGCTCTAGAATTTTAAGGGTCCTCCTCAAAATTCTGCCCCAGTTTCTGGTTTTGAGGGAAATGAAGATTTTATTAAGATGTGACCGAACCCATAGGGCTGCCTACGTATCCCCTCTTAAACGGGAATCAGGTCAAGCATAGTTCAGATACATCAGATGAATGAATATAAACAATCTAAACATAATATCTCTTGACTGCATCTGAATTGATAGGTTTTGGCCAAACTTCTCCATCCATTTCTGCAAATACGAGTGCTCCTCCTGTTAGCACCCGGTGAACCATGTAGGGGCCTTGCCAGTTGGGTGAAACTTCCCTTTGGCTTCATCCTGATGTGGGAATATCTGCTTCAGCACCAACTGCCCCGGTACGAATTGTCTTGGTTTGACCCTTTTGTTGAAAGCTCTGGACATTCTGTTCTGATAAAGCTGGCCGTGACATACTACATTCATTCTTTTTCCATCTATGAGGGCTAGTTTCTCATAGTGGTTCCTTATCCATTTTGCGTCATTGAGTTCGGCTTCTTGTATGATCCTTAAAGAAGGAATTTCTACCTCAGCTAGAATGACAGCTTCGGTACCATAAACCAGTAAATAGGGAGTTGCCCCAGTTGATGTGCAGACCGTAGTACGGACAATAGGGCATAGGGTAACTTCTCATGCCATTGTTTGTGATTTTCTACTATCTTCCTCAGTATCTTCTTGATGTTTTTGTTGGCAGCTTCCACAGCTCCGTTCATTTGAGGCATGTATGCTGTAGAGTTTTTGTGCTTGATTTTGAAGGTTTCACACATGGCTTTCATCAGATCACTGTTGAGGTTGGTGTCATTATCAGTGATAATGGACTCGGGAACCTCGAATCGACAAACAATGCGATCCTTGACAAAATATGCGACGACTTTCTTGGTTACAACTTTGTATGATGCAGCCTCTACCCATTTTGTGAAGTAGTCGATAGTCACTAAGATGAAACGGTGCCCGTTTGAAGCGGTGGGCTCGATTGGACCGATGACATCCATTCCCCAGGCAGCGAAAGGCCAAGGTGCACTTGTCGCATTGAGCTCGTTTGGTGGTACCTTTATCATGGCTGCATGTACCTGGCATTGGTGGCATTTCTGGATGTACTGATGCAATCCGTTTCCATTGTCATCCAAAAAATATCCAGCTCTGAGTATCTTTTTGGCTAGAACAAAATCGTTCATATGTGGTTCGCAGGTTCTGGCATGTATCTCCTCAAGCAATCTGGAAACCTCCTTTGTGTCAACACACCTTAACAATACCAGATCAGGGGTTCTCCTATACAAAATTCCTCCGCTTAAGAAGAAATGATTGGATAGCCTACGTAGTGTGAGTTTCTGAGTATGGTTTGCCTGTTCTGGATATCCTCCTTTTGCCAAATATTCCTTGATGTCGTGGAACCATGGGTTCCCGTCCATCTCTTCTTCAACATGAGCGCAGTAAGCTGGCTGATTATGGATCTTCACTAGGATGGGATCAATGAAATTCTTATCTAGATGTTGTTCATTGATGACAAGGTGGCCAGTGTATCTGCAAATTCATTTTTGATTCTGGGCACATGTTTGAATTCTATCTTTGTGAACCTCTTCATTAGTTCCTGCACATGATGCAAGTATGGTAGTATCTTGGTGTTTTTCGTAGCCCACTCTCCTTGAACCTGATGTACCAGAAGATCCGAATCACCAATTACCAGTAACTCCTGTATATTCATATCGATGGCCAGATTGAGTCCCATGATGCAAGCCTCATATTCTGCCATATTGTTCGTGCACGGAAACCTAAGCTTTGCAGATACCAGGTAATGTTGACCTGTTTCTGATACCAAAACTGCTCCAATGCCCACTCCCTTGAAGTTTGCAGCCCAGTCGAAGAACATTCTCCAACCGTCGTAGGCTTCAGCAATGTCCTCTCCTACGAATGACACTTCTTCGTCAGGAAAATACGTTTTTAGTGGTTCGTATTCTCCTCCCACAGGATTATCAGCAAGATGGTCCGCCAATGCTTGTGCTTAGACTACCTTTTGAGTTACATTGATCATGTCGAACTCACCTAACAAAGTCTGCCATTTAGCTAACTTCCCGGTTGGCATGGGCTTCTGAAAGATGTACTTCAGAGGGTCCATCCTGGATATGAGGTACGTGCTATAGGCATAGAAGTAATGCCTCAATTTCTGAGCTGTCCAGGTCAAAGCACAGCAAGTGCGTTCCAGCAGGGAGTATCGCGCTTCATAAGGTGTGAACTTCTTACTCAAGTAGTATATGGCTTTCTCCTTTCTCCCTGTCTCGTCATGTTGTCCCAAAACACATCCGAAAGCTCCATCTAATACGGATAGATAGAGTAGCAGAGGTCTCCCAGGTTTTGGCGGGACTAGGACCAGCGGTGTAGACAAGTATTCCTTGATTTTGCCAAAATCCTTCTGACAGTCCTCGGTCCAACTGGTTGCAGTATCCTTCCGCTACATTTTGAAGATGGGTTCACATATTATTGTGGACTGTGCTATGAAGCGGCTGAGGTAGTTGAGGCGTCCTAGGAAGCTCATCACATCCTTTTTGCTCTTTGATGGTGGTAACTCTTGGATAGCCTTAACTGTGGATGGGTCCAACTCGATTCCTCGGCGGCTGACGATGAATCCTAACAGCTTTCCATGCGGGAACCCCGAATGCACATTTTATGGGATTCAGTTTTAGATTGTACCTCCTTAGCCTGTCAAAGAACTTTCTCAAGTCTGCTATGTGATCTGCGACCCTCTTAGATTTGATGATGACATTGTCAACATACACCTCTATTTCCTTGTGTATCATGTCATGGAAGATGGTTGTCATGGCTCTCATGTAAGTAGCCCCATCATTCTTTAGGCCGAATGGCATCATCTTGTAGCATTACACTCCACACGACATAATGAAAGCTGTTTTATCTGCGTCTTCTTTGTCCATCCAGATCTGGTGATAACCCGCGAAACAATCTACAAAGGATTGGAGTTCATGCTTGGCACAATTGTCGATCAGGATGTGTATATTTGGTAGTGGGAAATCGTCTGTGGGACTTACTCTGTTTAAATCCCGATAGTCAACACACACCCTGACTTTCCCATCTTTCTTCGGAACCGGTACAATGTTGGCTAGCCAGGTTGGGTACTTAACTACCCTGAGGACTTTGCTTTGATCTGCTTAGGCCTCATTTGTTTGCACTTAATGGAGGTCTGAATCTTAATTATTCAGATCTCAAACATTAAGTGCGTTTGTTTTTAAAGTCTTAATCTTAATTATTCAGATCTTAATCATTAAGTGTGTTTTTTTTTTTACTTCACAACCACTTAATGGGTCTGAATAGGTCTGTATGATTAAGATCTAAAACAGAGACTTAATTTCATTAAGATGCTATCATATATTCATTATTAACTGCCGTCACCGCCTACCATTCTGAACTACAACCATGCCACCACCACCACCATACTCAACCATCACCACCACCACCACCTCGGCCACCACCACGCCATCATCATCCTTAATCATAGCCTCCATTATCGACCATCACCACCTACTATCCCCACCACTCCGACCACCACCATTCTCACCCACAATCAACACTAATCTGCCTCAACTACCACAACTGACCACCCCATCACCATCAACAACCACAAACGGCACTGCCCATCAATATAACTGCCACCACCCACTCACCACCTTCCTCAATTATAACTACTACCACCACCCGACATTATTAACTATCACCACCCACCACCACCATCCTCAATCATAGTCGCCACCACTACCAATCACTACTAGCTACTAGCATGAACCACCATCATCAACCAACACTACCACCAACCACCGCCTCTAGTCGGCATTCACCCGTTAGCCATCACCACCAACAACTATCATATTTTAATAAACTATATATTTTATTGATAGAATATTAGATTCGTTAGTATTTCATTTGAATTTTATGTTTATTAATTTTCAAATAACGATAAATTTTATACATTCAGATGTTAAAAATCAAATAGTCTTAATTATTTCTATTCAGATCTTAATACACATCTTAATATATTCAGATGTGTATTCATATTCAGATGTCTTAATCTTAATACACATCTTGATATTCAGCTGTGTATTCAGATTCAGACGTCTTAATCTTAAAAAAACAAATGAGGCCTTAGTGACCTCCTCTTTGATTTTTAGGCTCATATCTGTTCTGAATTTTCTGAGTTTCTGCTTCACTGGCGGACACATTGGGTTGGTAGGCAACTTGTGAGCCACTATAGATGTGCTCAGTATGGTCATGTCATCATATGACCATGCAAAAATATCCTCATATTCTTTCTGGAAATGAGTGTACTCTTCCTTCTCTGACGGTGGTAAGTGAATGCTTATGCGAGTTTCTTTGATGGTTTTGGAGTCTCCCAAATTGATTGCTTCAGTTTCGTCCAGGTTAGACTTAGGTTTATTCTCAAAGTTCTCAACTTCTCTGACAACTTCCTCGGGTATTTCATCTTCATCATCTGAGTCACTGTCCTTATATTGCATTGTCTCATTACATGTCACAGTCATTGGTTCATCAGGAAAGGTAATAATAACGTTGTAGGAAAAAAATATGAAAGATAATAATGAATACTAAATAGCAGTGCGTTAATTAAATTTGAAAATATCCAAACATGTACGGCTCGATGACTCGAGCAATTATTTCGAAACAAAGTGCGTCTTTAAAACAAAATTACTGAAAATATCTTAAATGCCTAGCATGGCTATAAAAACAAATCAGGCTAATTTCCTAGCTACCCAAGGACTCGGCGGGCCCGGGATGGTGTGGCTGTCCAATTCTTGAGAACAACTCCCTTCTCCACAGTCTGAATGGTGAGGCCTTGTTCCTTCTCCTCCTCAATTATCACATTGCAATCCATATTCTCGTCTTCCAGGAACAAGTTTCTCAACCCAGCCAAAGCTTCTTCCTCTGCAGATCCCCATATTGTATCGGCCTGATGAAAAGTCTGACTTAGGTGTGGTACCGGCTGCTCGAGAGGGTAATAAGGGCCACGCCGTGGAGGCGGCCAATCATCATATTCTTGCTAGGTGTATGGATATCCCAGCCCAAAAGTTGTGCCATGACGTTTTAACTGTATCAGTTTGGTAATGCCCTGGAGTTCCTTCCCAAGCCCTTTGCCGGGTTCATACCCAGACCATGCCAGTATGCTTTCTATTTTGTTACTCCACCACTTGTCCTTCTTAATTGCGTTGACATGTTCAATGTGGTTATAAGTTTCTCCACCCAGCCTTCTTCTATTCTCGATAACCGGGATAGTTTGACTGGTGTAAATGGGGTTACTTCCATCTCCGTGAATGATTACCTCCTGATGGTTCCATTCGAACTTCACGGCCCGTTGTAGCGTGGAAGCCATGGCCCCAGCGGCATGTATCTAAGGTCGTCCTAATAGAAGATTGTATGTAGCTGATATGTCTATACTTGGAACTCAACATCGAACCAAGTTGGTCCCATCTACAGACAAAGGTTAATCTCCCCAATCGTTGCCCTTTGAGACCCATCAAATGCTTTCACGTTCATACTTCCTGCCCGTATCTCATGGAAATCTTTGCCCAACCTTTTCAAAGTAGTCAATGGACAAATGTTGAGGCTTGAACCCCCATCTATTAAGACCCTGGCGATAAATTTGTCCTCGAATTGTACTGTGATATGCAATGCCCTGTTGTGACCTAATCCTTCAGGTGGTAGTTCATCTTCGTGGAAGGTGATCTTGTGACTTTCCAGTACTTGCCCTGCCATGTTGGCCATCTCTCCACGGGTGATATTGTTGGGCACACAAGCTTCATTCAACACCTTCATCAAAGCACTCCTATGTGCCTCAAAATTTTACAATAGCGACATGATGGATATCTGGGTGGGAGTCTTGTTTAAATGATCGACGACAGAGTATTCTCTTGCCTATACTTTCCTCCAAAGATCATCTGGTCCAGTTTCAACGACAGGTTGTTTGGTAGCAGCCTCCTAGCTTGATCCTCCCAAATTTTTGGGTGTATAGATCCTTCCAGTTCTGGTCATCCCTTGTGCAGCACCAGATTCTTCCATCTTTGCTTTTCCCTTTTGCCTAGCCTCGGCAACGTAATCCCAAGGTATGGCGTTGGACTTGAAAGGAGATGTGGTTGCTACTGTCACTGTGAAAGGTGTGGCCACTTCTACCTCAAATGGAACAGGTGTGGCTGCAGGTGGTGCTACCTCTACCTAAAATTGAATCGATGCGGTTACCTCAACCTCAACTGGCGGCTGTACCTGGACCACAATCGGATTGAGCGTGCCTGCGGGCTTCTTAGGATCGTCGCCCTCTTTGATAAGTCCAATTGATCCCTCGGGATCCCATTCCTCGTCAGTTTCTATCACATTGATCCCTTCGCCCCTATGATCTGGAAGAGGATTATTGCAGACGTTGGGCGCAGCTTCCTTCGCCTGTATGACCTTATTATCAATCAATGTCTGGATCTTATTTTTCAAAGTCCGGCACTCGTCAATAGTGTGCCCTTTCATACCGGAATGATATGCACAGGTTTTATTCGGGTTGACCCATTGAGATGAATTCTCTATTGCCACAGCGAGAATAGGGGTGACATAACCAGCATCCTTTAATCTTTCGTACAGCTGGTCGATGGGTTCAGTAATGGCGGTGTACTGTCTGGGTTGTTTGCAATCAAAATTAGGTCGGGGTTTCTGGTAATTTGGACGAGCTAGAGGTGAATGATAGTAGGCTGGCTGGGTGTTATAATTGTGATAGGCGGTGGCGGGTTGAGAGTATCTTGGAGGTGAGGGTTGGTATATAGGTGGAGGTGTTGGTATGTGAGTGGAGATTTTGGGGCTTGGGCCACCATTACTGCCCCTACTTCTTTCTTCTTTGATATGCCACCTGATTACAATGCTTTGTTCGTGGCCTGCAGTGCCTCGAAATTTGTCACCATCCCACTTTTAATGCCCTCTTCAATCCTTTCTCGAGTTTGATGATATCGGAGAACTTATGATTCTCAATGACCATTAGCCTTTTATAATACTGTGGGTCCTGTGCCCGGACAAAGAACTTGTTCATCTGTTCCTCGTCTAATGTTGGTCTGACCTTGGCTGCTTCAGACCTCCATCGAGTAGCATACTCACGAAAAGTCTCAGTTGACTTCTTCTTTAAGTTGTGGATATAGAAGACATCTGGTGCATTCTCCGTATTAAACCTGAACCAATCCATAAATTCTGATGCCATGCTCACCCAATTGGCCCACTTCTTAGGATTTTGGATTATGTACCAGGAGAGGGCATCTCCGGTAAGACTTCTCATGAAGAGCTTCATTTGAATCCTTTCATCTTTTCCGACCCCCACGAGCTTGTCACAATAAGTTCTTAGATGAACCTTAGGATCACTCGTTCCGTCAAACATTTCAAACTTGGTAGGTTTGTAACCCTCCGGCAGTTCCACGTCTGGTTGTATGCATAAATCCTCATAGTTCAGACCCTCTATCCCTTTACCTCCGTCAACACCCTTGTGAGCATGTGACTCTTGCCCTGAGCAAGTTAATTCCAAAAGTTTCAAATAATTGATTTCTTTATTATTTTCACAAATTTTGTGAATTTTTCGTGTTAATTGGTTGCATTTTTATTCACATGAAAATACAAAAAATGTGCGTTTTGCATTTAGGGATTTAATTTCACAGTTTTGGTATTAATTAGTTTTAGAACAAAATTTAAAGAAAATTACAAAAATTAGTTTCTTTGCATTTTGTTTAACTGTTAATTGTTGCATTTATCTTTGAATAGAATTTTAAATAATTTTAGGAGTTGAATAGTTTAATTAGGTCTTTGTTTTGTTTTAGCATTTTTATAAAACCAGGAAAAAATAATAAATACTAAAATACCAAAAAATTTAAATAAATAAATAAATAAAATACAAAAGCAAGAAAAAACAAAATCAAAAGGAAATTTGGGCTAAATTCACCCCAGCCCAAATCAAAGCCCAAAAAATTGGCACATCTGAAACCCGTCCAAACCCAGTCCAATCTCACCCGGTCCAGTCCCCAGATCATTTAAAACAACGTCGTTTGGGCTCATTCAATCAGGACCGTCGAGGTTCCTTGATCGGACGGTCCTGAAGCCCACGACATTTAATATATAAATGTCCGAACATAACCACCCCCCTCAGAACCCCCACCCTCACCGTCTCTCAAACCTTACCCCTGTAACGCCACCGCCGTCCACCGTAACACCACCCTTCTCCGTCGTGCCTCCGCCGTCCGCCGCCGGCCGGAAATCGCCTCCGCCGGCGGCGAAGCTCCAAATCACTCAAAAATTACACCCCTCAATCCTCTCATCCTCCTCTTTCCAACCCCCAACCTAGTTTCCCTCAAATCGTAACCAAAATGCTCGAATATGAGATCGAAATTTCCGGCCAGGATACCACCTTTCCCAAACCCCACCAAATTTACACCATAAGACCACCACGACCTCCTCTATCAAACCCCTAAGGTCCTGATCCTCAAACATGGCCGGAACTTCTCGAATATGGATTTGAAGTTTTCCGGCCAAAACCCTAATTGCCCCAAACCTCCCCAGATTAATACTACGTGATCCTTTCGTCTTCCTCATGAGGAGTTCAGTGTCAGTGGTGGTCAAATATCACCGGATTGGTTCAAATGTCAGATCGGAGAGTGGCAGAGTCTCGAGCCGTCAGTTGAGTTTGGCTTTTCTTTCTTTATTTTTGATTAATTCGTTTCCTGTTCTCATATTTGTTAAATCTCTATTCCAATACACATTTAATTTCCATCAATTTCTTGTTTTGATTTTTGCGCCTGATTATTAGTCTGTTTTGATCTTGGTTAGCTATGTTATGTGTTTAGTGTAATTTCATCAGAATAAAATTTATTAAGTAAGAATTCCTTTCTTCTAGTTTTCTATTAGGGTTCTCACATTCTTTTCCTTGTTTCATGTTATTAGTTTAGAAATTTTGATTAGTTCTAGTTTTGCATTTCTGATTTGCTGGTTAATTTTGGGCTAGTTTAAGTCTTTGATACTGATTTTACGATAGTCAATTGACTAGTAGTTCCATTAGTTAGTTTGGATCCGGCCTTGAAATTGAATCTTGGCTACAAACTGTTTTTTAAATTTGCTGAGTAATTGTTTAACTGTGGATTAAAGTAAGAGGGTTTGGGTAGCCAAAAGTAATTCTAAGGGATTTCAGGGGTAGCTTGGGTATGGAAAAGGGTAGTTTTTATTTAGGATAGTAGTTTTAAAAGTAGGGAAAAGTAGTATAGAGATTGTTAATAGGTGTAGGACTTTCTAGAATAGACTTAGTATAGTTTTCAATAAAATAGGTGTTGTTGCTTGAGTAATAAGGTTTAAAAAATGAGGACTGAAAAACTAAATAAGAGAGGGACTAAAGGAAAAACAAAAATCTGAAGAAAAGCTTTAGATTTGCTATAAAAGGCACACACATTGCCTTGTTTAGCAAGTTTTTTGACCTTTGAAAAAATTCCCTGAAATTTGGAGAGATCTCTGAAAACCTTCCCAGAACTTGCCAGCCTTTAGTTTTCCCAAACTCGATTCTGAAGTTCTGAATTTCAAACTCGAAAACCTTCTTTTAAAAAACATACAAAATCCAGTAAACTGTTACATTGCTTTGTTGGAAATTTAGTTTTGAGTTCTAGTGCTATTTTTGAATAAACTAGAGTCAAATGGGTGTGATTTGGTTTGCTCTGTTGCTGTTAAATTCTGGATACTCTTCTGTGGGTAGTGTGACATCGTCTTGATCCTGAGCTGGTTTATTTTGCTACTGTTAACACTGCTGATTGTCTTCTGCTGCTGCTGATTTTGTCTTCTTTTTCACTTTGTCTAATTCCAGGTACACACGTGTTAAATTCCAATTTGCAGAAATGAAATGAAGTGCAACATGATCCTGTATTGATTTTGTATTGTTGTTTCATGTAATTTTTCATAAATTTCAGTAGATTATGGTTTGTAACTAAATGGACTGTTTTGACTCATACTGTACTACATAACAATTTGATTTCCCTTTCATGATTATATAAGTATGTGTCTAGACATAACAGGTTCAGTTTAGTTAAGTTGACGCCTTAAATCCCCTTGTGTAATTCAAAAGCAGATGCAATATGAGCCGTAACTGTTGAACATGGACTGGTTTTGCCATTTAAAATCCATCTGGACTAGTTTGAATGTTAAATTAAACAAAGTAGATTTTAGTAGAACAGGTCGACATAATCGTTGATGGTTTAAACAGTTAATTTGAGTTCAGAATTAGTATACACAATCCAATCTGGATTGGTTTCTAATCTGGGCTCTTATCTTTGGGCTAAACTCAACAGTAGATCCGACAGAAATTCGAAGCCTTGTAGTTAAAGTTTAATATGGCTTTCAATGATAATTAGAGGCCCCAAAACTGACTTTGCAATCGTGGCCCAAACTCTGAATGAGCAGCATTAACAAAAACCAAAGCTGCATGTCGGGCTGATGTGCAAAAGCCCAAATTGTTAAGTCTAAAAGTCTTTAAAACTACATTAGAACATGTGAATTAACTCACAAATATAAATTTGGGGTTTCAAATTAATCTCTCTCTTGT
>NW_017677271.1:0-14448 GCF_001879085.1 Nicotiana attenuata
ACCTTACTTATTTTAAACCTAATACTTAGAATTAGAGATTATATTATTGAACTCTCCTAATGTATAAATATTTCTTTTTATTTTTAGGATAGCTTTCTACTATATGGTGACTTTTGAGATGAATGCTTTTATATTTGTTAAATAATTTTTTGATATATTTAAATCATCTTAAAAATATTAAAGTACTTTTAAATTTTATTTCCATGTTTTACTTAAATAAAAAGAAAAAACTTAATTATTATCTTTAATAATAAATATTTGAGATTATTTATTATTCATATAATATTAACTATTAAGTAAATCTCTTCATGTCCTTATTCGTAATTTGATACTTAAAAGCACTTTTTGAAAAGCTTGGCCAAACACAGATTATTGCTCAAAAGTGCTTTTCAGATTGATTAGCCAAACACAAATTGCTTCTCTTCAAAAGTACTTTTTCGAAAAGCACTTCTGAAAAAAGCACTAATAGAAAAAGCATTTCTCAAAATAAGCAGATTTTTCCACCTTGGCCAAGCAGGCTATAAGTTATGATATGACCTTCAGTTAAAAAGAACAAGGTCCACTCGACAGGTAATATAGGTTGAGCGCCATCACGTCCCACCCCAGTTTGGGGGCATGACAAAAGGCTCGTGGCTTGGACCAAGTGACGTGCATCAAGGACGAAGAATATAGAGTTTTATTGGATGAAGCGCATATCCGTTAGAGATGGCTGACTTACTTCCATAGTCTCTTGAACAAGGAAGAGGACAAAAACATTGTTCTCGGTGATTTGGAATCCTCCGAAAGAAGTCGTGACTTCGGGTATCGTAGGCGGATTAGAGTTGAGGTGGTTGTGGGAGTAGGGGCAAAGCAACCGAGCCAGATGAAATTCCGGTGGAGTTTTGGAAGAGTGTGGGCAGGGCGTGCTTGGAGTGGCTCACTAAGTTATTTAATGTCATTTTTTAGATGAAAAATATGCCTGGAGAGTGGATTTGTACAAAAATAAGGGTGATATCAAAAATTGTAACAACTATTGGGGTATCAAGCTGCTTAGTCATACTATGAAGGTCTGGGAGAGGGTGGTGGAGCTAAGGGTGAGAAGGAATGTGTCTACTTCCGAACCAACTCGGGTTTATGCCGGGGCATTTGACTACGGAATTCATTCACTTTGTTAGGAGATTGATGGAACAGTACAAGTAGAGGAAGAGGGACATGCATATGGTGTTCATCGACTTAGAAAAGACTTACGATAAAGTCCCGAAGGAGGTTCTATGAAGATGTTTGGAGGCTAGATGTGTACTTGTGGCCTACATTAGGCGATTAAAGACATGTATGATGGAGCGAAGACCCAGGTAAGGTCAGTGGGAGGGGTCGCGGACCATTTCCTGGTCATGATGGAGTTGCATCGGGGGTCTGCACTCGGCCCTTTTTTGTTTGCCCTGGCGATGGACGTACTAATGCTCCACATCCAAGGGGAGGTGTCGTGGTGCATGTTATTTGCAGACGGCATTATTTTGACCAACGAGATGCGAGGTAGTGTTAACAGGAGGTTAGAGGTGTGGAGACAGACCCTGGAGTCTAAGGATTTCAAGTTGAGCAAGACCAAGACAGAATAATTGGAGTATAAGTTCAGTGGTGCAACTCAGAGAATGGAAGGAGAGGTGAGGATGGATTCACAAGTCATCCCTAGAAGAGGAAGTTTTAAGTACCTTGGGCCTATTATACAGAGGGATGGGGAGATTGACGAAAATGTTACACATGGTATTGGGACGGGATGAATGAAATGGAGACTTGCTTCCGGTATTTTGTATGACAAAAAGGTGCCATCAAAATTTAAAGGTCTGTTTCATTGAGCGGTGGTTAGACCGACTATGATGTATGGGGCTGAGTATTGGCCGGTCAAGAGCTCCCATATCCAGAAGATTAAAGTAGCAGAGATGAGGATGTTGAGATGGATGTGCGGGCATACCGGGTTAGATAGGATTAGGAATGAAGTTATTCGGAATAAGGTAGGTGTGGCCCCTATTGAGGACAAGATGCAGGAAGCAAGGCTTAGATGGTTTGGACATGTGAGGAGGAGAAACACAGACGCTGAGGTAAGGAGGCGTAAGGGGTTGATATTGGAGGGCCTTAGGAAAGGTAGAGGTAGGCCGAAGAAGAATTGGGGAGAGGTGATTAAGCAAGACATGGTGCAGCTACAGGTGACCGAGGACATGACCTTTAATAGAAAGGTTTGGAGATAGAGGATTATGGTAGTAGGTTAGATAGTCTAGATTGTTCATACCGGTTGTATTAGTACGTACTGTCGCATTTTTTGGTATTAGATTTCTTTGATTACCTATTGTTTCTTGCATTTCGATTATTTTACTATCTTGTTGTTATTTATGTTGCTTTTACATTGCTTCTCGGTGTTGTCCCGTCTTGTTATCCTTTTTATTAAAGGGTGCTTATATTTTCCTGAGCCGAGGGTCTATTGGAAACAACCTATCTACCTCCACAAGGTAGGGGTAAGGTCTGCATGCACACTACCCTCCTCAGACCCCACTATGTACGATTATACTGGGTACGTTATTGTTGTTGTTGATGTATTCCGCACTTATGTATTTTGGCCAAGGTTATGTATTGAGTTAAAGAGAGACTTTTAAACCAAAAGATTTAAGATGAAATTAAAATGTTTTAAGTATTATTCGAACTTTGAAATAATCATGAATGGGTAGACATGTTTAAGTGGTTCGCTCGGTAAATCGAGTGCTATGTCACGCTTACCTCTTTGGCCGTGAAAAACTTGGTATCAAAGCACTAGGTTGAGTATGTCCTAGAGTGTCCTATAATCATGTCTAACAGAGTCCTACTTATGAGTGTGTTGTGAACCACACTTGGGAGGCTACAAGTCATATAGGATTGTTTGTCCTTTTTTTATTCCAGATCGTGCATTAAAGTGTAAAGTGAGAACTTATCTCCTATTCCCGTCAATCTCGTGATTGGTTGACACATATAATGACGAACGGCGCAAGAATTGACGCATAAGCAGTGACACAAGCTACTTGGCATATAGTGCATATAAGGTAATAATCGCTCTTGTATTGGGATTGAAGTTGAGGCCTAGAATGAGGCCACTACCAAGTTGTGATTGTGAGAATGCACGGGAGAAAATATTATTCACATATATTGACAATGATACAATGAGCTCTCTCTCTCTCTCTCTCTCTCTATATATATATATATATATATATATATATAATGCATGTCATACTCCTAATACATATGGGATTAGGGTTATTTACTACTATTTAACTACCAAACTAACACTCCCCCTCAAGCTGGTGCATATAAATCATATGTACCCGGCTTGTTACATATTTAACTAATACGGGGACCAGTGAGGGACTTGATGAAAATATCAGCAAGCTGATCATTCGACTTTACAAATTTCGTAGCAATATCTCCTAAGAGTAGCTTTTCTCTGACGAAGTGACAATCAATCTCAATGTGTTTAGTCCTCTCATGGAACACCAGATTTGATGCATTATGAAGGGCAGCTTGATTATCGCACACAAGTTCCATCTTGCTGATTTCACCAAATTTCAACTCCTTGAGCAATTGTTTGATCCAAATTAGCTCACATGTTGCCATAGCCATTGCTAGATATTCTGCTTCTACACTAGATCGAGCAACTACATTCTGTTTCTTGCTCTTCCAAGACACCAAATTGCCTCCTACTAAAATACAATATCCAGACGTAGAACGTCTGTCAGAAAGTGATCCTGCCCAATCAGCATTTGAGTATCCAACGATCTGCTCATGGCCTCAATCCTCAAACAATAACCCTTTGCCTATATTGGAACACTTGGTCACCTTCCGGAGCTCGGTGGCCAGGACCCAAATTGATTATCCACTCTGCAGGAAGTCCGACAAAGATCTTTGCACAGAATGCAAGGTCATCCGGTTAGTGGGTTATGTTAGAACATTACAATATTAAGTGTGTCATTCAGTTTTTAATATATATATAAAAATAGTTACATTATTAGCTTTCATTAAGGATTAATAGCCTGTTTGGCCAAGCTTCTCCCCACCTCAAAAGTATTTTTTTCTCAAAAATTACTTTTTTCTCAAATTGAGGTGTTTGGCCAAGCTCTTTTTGGGAAAAAAGTGCTTTTGGGAAGAAGCAGAAGCAGTTTTAGAGAAGCAGAAAAAAGTAGCTTCTCCCCGAAAGCACAAACAGTCTTGACTTTTCTTCTTACCAAAATTACCCTTAGCAAAATATGATATATATCAAAATAACCTTACTTATTTTAAACCTAATACTTAGAATTAGAGATTATATTATTGAACTCTCCTAATGTATAAATATTTCTTTTTATTTTTAGGATAGCTTTCTACTATATGGTGACTTTTGAGATGAATGCTTTTATATTTGTTAAATAATTTTTTGATATATTTAAATCATCTTAAAAATATTAAAGTACTTTTAAATTTTATTTCCATGTTTTACTTAAATAAAAAGAAAAAACTTAATTATTATCTTTAATAATAAATATTTGAGATTATTTATTATTCATATAATATTAACTATTAAGTAAATCTCTTCATGTCCTTATTCGTAATTTGATACTTAAAAGCACTTTTTGAAAAGCTTGGCCAAACACAGATTATTGCTCAAAAGTGCTTTTCAGATTGATTAGCCAAACACAAATTGCTTCTCTTCAAAAGTACTTTTTCGAAAAGCACTTCTGAAAAAAGCACTAATAGAAAAAGCATTTCTCAAAATAAGCAGATTTTTCCACCTTGGCCAAGCAGGCTATAAGTTATGATATGACCTTCAGTTAAAAAGAACAAGGTCCACTCGACAGGTAATATAGGTTGAGCGCCATCACGTCCCACCCCAGTTTGGGGGCATGACAAAAGGCTCGTGGCTTGGACCAAGTGACGTGCATCAAGGACGAAGAATATAGAGTTTTATTGGATGAAGCGCATATCCGTTAGAGATGGCTGACTTACTTCCATAGTCTCTTGAACAAGGAGGAGGACAAAAACATTGTTCTCGGTGATTTGGAATCCTCCGAAAGAAGTCGTGACTTCGGGTATCGTAGGCGGATTAGAGTTGAGGTGGTTGTGGGAGTAGGGGCAAAGCAACCGAGCCAGATGAAATTCCGGTGGAGTTTTGGAAGAGTGTGGGCAGGGCGTGCTTGGAGTGGCTCACTAAGTTATTTAATGTCATTTTTTAGATGAAAAATATGCCTGGAGAGTGGATTTGTACAAAAATAAGGGTGATATCAAAAATTGTAACAACTATTGGGGTATCAAGCTGCTTAGTCATACTATGAAGGTCTGGGAGAGGGTGGTGGAGCTAAGGGTGAGAAGGAATGTGTCTACTTCCGAACCAACTCGGGTTTATGCCGGGGCATTTGACTACGGAATTCATTCACTTTGTTAGGAGATTGATGGAACAGTACAAGTAGAGGAAGAGGGACATGCATATGGTGTTCATCGACTTAGAAAAGACTTACGATAAAGTCCCGAAGGAGGTTCTATGAAGATGTTTGGAGGCTAGATGTGTACTTGTGGCCTACATTAGGCGATTAAAGACATGTATGATGGAGCGAAGACCCAGGTAAGGTCAGTGGGAGGGGTCGCGGACCATTTCCTGGTCATGATGGAGTTGCATCGGGGGTCTGCACTCGGCCCTTTTTTGTTTGCCCTGGCGATGGATGTACTAATGCTCCACATCCAAGGGGAGGTGTCGTGGTGCATGTTATTTGCAGACGACATTATTTTGACCAACGAGATGCGAGGTAGTGTTAACAGGAGGTTAGAGGTGTGGAGACAGACCCTGGAGTCTAAGGATTTCAAGTTGAGCAAGACCAAGACAGAATAATTGGAGTATAAGTTCAGTGGTGCAACTCAGAGAATGGAAGGAGAGGTGAGGATGGATTCACAAGTCATCCCTAGAAGAGGAAGTTTTAAGTACCTTGGGCCTATTATACAGAGGGATGGGGAGATTGACGAAAATGTTACACATGGTATTGGGACGGGATGAATGAAATGGAGACTTGCTTCCGGTATTTTGTATGACAAAAAGGTGCCATCAAAATTTAAAGGTCTGTTTCATTGAGCGGTGGTTAGACCGACTATGATGTATGGGGCTGAGTATTGGCCGGTCAAGAGCTCCCATATCCAGAAGATTAAAGTAGCAGAGATGAGGATGTTGAGATGGATGTGCGGGCATACCGGGTTAGATAGGATTAGGAATGAAGTTATTCGGAATAAGGTAGGTGTGGCCCCTATTGAGGACAAGATGCAGGAAGCAAGGCTTAGATGGTTTGGACATGTGAGGAGGAGAAACACAGACGCTGAGGTAAGGAGGCGTAAGGGGTTGATATTGGAGGGCCTTAGGAAAGGTAGAGGTAGGCCGAAGAAGAATTGGGGAGAGGTGATTAAGCAAGACATGGTGCAGCTACAGGTGACCGAGGACATGACCTTTAATAGAAAGGTTTGGAGATAGAGGATTATGGTAGTAGGTTAGATAGTCTAGATTGTTCATACCGGTTGTATTAGTACGTACTGTCGCATTTTTTGGTATTAGATTTCTTTGATTACCTATTGTTTCTTGCATTTCGATTATTTTACTATCTTGTTGTTATTTATGTTGCTTTTACATTGCTTCTCGGTGTTCTCCCGTCTTGTTATCCTTTTTATTAAAGGGTGCTTATGTTTTCCTGAGCCGAGGGTCTATTGGAAACAACCTATCTACCTCCACAAGGTAGGGGTAAGGTCTGCATGCACACTACCCTCCTCAGACCCCACTATGTACGATTATACTGGGTACGTTATTGTTGTTGTTGATGTATTCCGCACTTATGTATTTTGGCCAAGGTTATGTATTGAGTTAAAGAGAGACTTTTAAACCAAAAGATTTAAGATGAAATTAAAATGTTTTAAGTATTATTCGAACTTTGAAATAATCATGAATGGGTAGACATGTTTAAGTGGTTCGCTCGGTAAATCGAGTGCTATGTCACGCTTACCTCTTTGGCCGTGAAAAACTTGGTATCAAAGCACTAGGTTGAGTATGTCCTAGAGTGTCCTATAATCATGTCTAACAGAGTCCTACTTATGAGTGTGTTGTGAACCACACTTGGGAGGCTACAAGTCATATAGGATTGTTTGTCCTTTTTTTATTCCAGATCGTGCATTAAAGTGTAAAGTGAGAACTTATCTCCTATTCCCGTCAATCTCGTGATTGGTTGACACATATAACGACGAACGGCGCAAGAATTGACGCATAAGCAGTGACACAAGCTACTTGGCATATAGTGCATATAAGGTAATAATCGCTCTTGTATTGGGATTGAAGTTGAGGCCTAGAATGAGGCCACTACCAAGTTGTGATTGTGAGAATGCACGGGAGAAAATATTATTCACATATATTGACAATGATACAATGAGCTCTCTCTCTCTCTCTCTCTATCTATATATATATATAATGCATGTCATACTCCTAATACATATGGGATTAGGGTTATTTACTACTATTTAACTACCAAACTAACACTCCCCCTCAAGCTGGTGCATATAAATCATATGTACCCGGCTTGTTACATATTTAACTAATACGGGGACCAGTGAGGGACTTGATGAAAATATCAGCAAGCTGATCATTCGACTTTACAAATTTCGTAGCAATATCTCCTAAGAGTAGCTTTTCTCTGACGAAGTGACAATCAATCTCAATGTGTTTAGTCCTCTCATGGAACACCAGATTTGATGCATTATGAAGGGCAGCTTGATTATCGCACACAAGTTCCATCTTGCTGATTTCACCAAATTTCAACTCCTTGAGCAATTGTTTGATCCAAATTAGCTCACATGTTGCCATAGCCATTGCTAGATATTCTGCTTCTGCACTAGATCGAGCAACTACATTCTGTTTCTTGCTCTTCCAAGACACCAAATTGCCTCCTACTAAAATACAATATCCAGACGTAGAACGTCTGTCAGAAAGTGATCCTGCCCAATCAGCATTTGAGTATCCAACGATCTGCTCATGGCCTCAATCCTCAAACAATAACCCTTTGCCTATATTGGAACACTTGGTCACCTTCCGGAGCTCGGTGGCCAGGACCCAAATTGATTATCCACTCTGCAGGAAGTCCGACAAAGATCTTTGCACAGAATGCAAGGTCATCCGGTTAGTGGGTTATGTTAGAACATTACAATATTAAGTGTGTCATTCAGTTTTTAATATATATATAAAAATAGTTACATTATTAGCTTTCATTAAGGATTAATAGCCTGTTTGGCCAAGCTTCTCCCCACCTCAAAAGTATTTTTTTCTCAAAAATTACTTTTTTCTCAAATTGAGGTGTTTGGCCAAGCTCTTTTTGGGAAAAAAGTGCTTTTGGGAAGAAGCAGAAGCAGTTTTAGAGAAGCAGAAAAAAGTAGCTTCTCCCCGAAAGCACAAACAGTCTTGACTTTTCTTCTTACCAAAATTACCCTTAGCAAAATATGATATATATCAAAATAACCTTACTTATTTTAAACCTAATACTTAGAATTAGAGATTATATTATTGAACTCTCCTAATGTATAAATATTTCTTTTTATTTTTAGGATAGCTTTCTACTATATGGTGACTTTTGAGATGAATGCTTTTATATTTGTTAAATAATTTTTTGATATATTTAAATCATCTTAAAAATATTAAAGTACTTTTAAATTTTATTTCCATGTTTTACTTAAATAAAAAGAAAAAACTTAATTATTATCTTTAATAATAAATATTTGAGATTATTTATTATTCATATAATATTAACTATTAAGTAAATCTCTTCATGTCCTTATTCGTAATTTGATACTTAAAAGCACTTTTTGAAAAGCTTGGCCAAACACAGATTATTGCTCAAAAGTGCTTTTCAGATTGATTAGCCAAACACAAATTGCTTCTCTTCAAAAGTACTTTTTCGAAAAGCACTTCTGAAAAAAGCACTAATAGAAAAAGCATTTCTCAAAATAAGCAGATTTTTCCACCTTGGCCAAGCAGGCTATAAGTTATGATATGACCTTCAGTTAAAAAGAACAAGGTCCACTCGACAGGTAATATAGGTTGAGCGCCATCACGTCCCACCCCAGTTTGGGGGCATGACAAAAGGCTCGTGGCTTGGACCAAGTGACGTGCATCAAGGACGAAGAATATAGAGTTTTATTGGATGAAGCGCATATCCGTTAGAGATGGCTGACTTACTTCCATAGTCTCTTGAACAAGGAGGAGGACAAAAACATTGTTCTCGGTGATTTGGAATCCTCCGAAAGAAGTCGTGACTTCGGGTATCGTAGGCGGATTAGAGTTGAGGTGGTTGTGGGAGTAGGGGCAAAGCAACCGAGCCAGATGAAATTCCGGTGGAGTTTTGGAAGAGTGTGGGCAGGGCGTGCTTGGAGTGGCTCACTAAGTTATTTAATGTCATTTTTTAGATGAAAAATATGCCTGGAGAGTGGATTTGTACAAAAATAAGGGTGATATCAAAAATTGTAACAACTATTGGGGTATCAAGCTGCTTAGTCATACTATGAAGGTCTGGGAGAGGGTGGTGGAGCTAAGGGTGAGAAGGAATGTGTCTACTTCCGAACCAACTCGGGTTTATGCCGGGGCATTTGACTACGGAATTCATTCACTTTGTTAGGAGATTGATGGAACAGTACAAGTAGAGGAAGAGGGACATGCATATGGTGTTCATCGACTTAGAAAAGACTTACGATAAAGTCCCGAAGGAGGTTCTATGAAGATGTTTGGAGGCTAGATGTGTACTTGTGGCCTACATTAGGCGATTAAAGACATGTATGATGGAGCGAAGACCCAGGTAAGGTCAGTGGGAGGGGTCGCGGACCATTTCCTGGTCATGATGGAGTTGCATCGGGGGTCTGCACTCGGCCCTTTTTTGTTTGCCCTGGCGATGGATGTACTAATGCTCCACATCCAAGGGGAGGTGTCGTGGTGCATGTTATTTGCAGACGACATTATTTTGACCAACGAGATGCGAGGTAGTGTTAACAGGAGGTTAGAGGTGTGGAGACAGACCCTGGAGTCTAAGGATTTCAAGTTGAGCAAGACCAAGACAGAATAATTGGAGTATAAGTTCAGTGGTGCAACTCAGAGAATGGAAGGAGAGGTGAGGATGGATTCACAAGTCATCCCTAGAAGAGGAAGTTTTAAGTACCTTGGGCCTATTATACAGAGGGATGGGGAGATTGACGAAAATGTTACACATGGTATTGGGACGGGATGAATGAAATGGAGACTTGCTTCCGGTATTTTGTATGACAAAAAGGTGCCATCAAAATTTAAAGGTCTGTTTCATTGAGCGGTGGTTAGACCGACTATGATGTATGGGGCTGAGTATTGGCCGGTCAAGAGCTCCCATATCCAGAAGATTAAAGTAGCAGAGATGAGGATGTTGAGATGGATGTGCGGGCATACCGGGTTAGATAGGATTAGGAATGAAGTTATTCGGAATAAGGTAGGTGTGGCCCCTATTGAGGACAAGATGCAGGAAGCAAGGCTTAGATGGTTTGGACATGTGAGGAGGAGAAACACAGACGCCGAGGTAAGGAGGCGTGAGGGGTTGATTTGGAGGGCCTTAGGAAAGGTAGAGGTAGGCCGAAGAAGAATTGGGGAGAGGTGATTAAGCAAGACATGGTGCAGCTACAGGTGACCAAGGACATGACCTTTAATAGAAAGGTTTGGAGATAGAGGATTAGGGTAGTAGGTTAGATAGTCTAGATTGTTCATACCGGTTGTATTAGTACGTACTGTCGCATTTTTTGGTATCAGATTTCTTTGATTACCTATTGTTTCTTGCATTTCGATTATTTTACTATCTTGTTGTTATTTATGTTGCTTTTACATTGCTTCTCGGTGTTCTCCCGTCTTGTTATCCTTTTTATTAAAGGGTGCTTATGTTTTCCTGAGCCGAGGGTCTATTGGAAACAACCTATCTACCTCCACAAGGTAGGGGTAAGGTCTGCATGCACACTACCCTCCTCAGACCCCACTATGTACGATTATACTGGGTACGTTATTGTTGTTGTTGATGTATTCCGCACTTATGTATTTTGGCCAAAGGTTATGTATTGAGTTAAAGAGAGACTTTTAAACCAAAAGATTTAAGATGATATTAAAATGTTTTAAGTATTATTCGAACTTTGAAATAATCATGAATGGGTAGACATGTTTAAGTGGTTCACTCGGTAAATCGAGTGCTATGTCACGCTTACCTCTTTGGCCGTGAAAAACTTGGTATCAAAGCACTAGGTTGAGTATGTCCTAGAGTGTCCTATAATCATGTCTAACAGAGTCCTACTTATGAGTGTGTTGTGAACCACACTTGGGAGGCTACAAGTCATATAGGATTGTTTGTCCTATTTTTATTCCAGATCGTACATTAAAGTGTAAAGTGAGAACTTATCTCCTATTCCCGTCAATCTCGTGATTGGTTGACACATATAATGACGAACGGCGCAAGAATTGACGCATAAGCAGTGACACAAGCTACTTGGCATATAGTGCATATAAGGTAATAATCGCTCTTGTATTGGGATTGAAGTTGAGGCCTAGAATGAGGCCACTACCAAGTTGTGATTGTGAGAATGCACGGGAGAAAATATTATTCACATATATTGACAATGATACAATGAGCTCTCTCTCTCTCTCTCTCTATCTATATATATATATAATGCATGTCATACTCCTAATACATATGGGATTAGGGTTATTTACTACTATTTAACTACCAAACTAACACTCCCCCTCAAGCTGGTGCATATAAATCATATGTACCCGGCTTGTTACATATTTAACTAATACGGGGACCAGTGAGGGACTTGATGAAAATATCAGCAAGCTGATCATTCGACTTTACAAATTTCGTAGCAATATCTCCTAAGAGTAGCTTTTCTCTGACGAAGTGACAATCAATCTCAATGTGTTTAGTCCTCTCATGGAACACCAGATTTGATGCATTATGAAGGGCAGCTTGATTATCGCACACAAGTTCCATCTTGCTGATTTCACCAAATTTCAACTCCTTGAGCAATTGTTTGATCCAAATTAGCTCACATGTTGCCATAGCCATTGCTAGATATTCTGCTTCTGCACTAGATCGAGCAACTACATTCTGTTTCTTGCTCTTCCAAGACACCAAATTGCCTCCTACTAAAATACAATATCCAGACGTAGAACGTCTGTCAGAAAGTGATCCTGCCCAATCAGCATTTGAGTATCCAACGATCTGCTCATGGCCTCAATCCTCAAACAATAACCCTTTGCCTATAGCCGATTTTATATACCGAAGAATGTAGACAACTGCATCCCAATGACTATCACAGGGAGAATCCATAAACTAACTTACAACGCTCACAGGAAAGGAAATGTCAGGTCTAGTCACTGTAAGATAATTTAATTTACCAACCAGCCATCTATATCTTGTAGGATCGTTAAGCGGCTCCCCCTGTCCTAGCAGAAGTTTAGAATTTGGATCCTAGTGTCAATCGGTCTACAACCTGTCATTCCTATCTCCTCAAAAATGTCTAAGGCATACTTCCGTTGTGATATCACAATACTTGAGCTAGACTGAGTGACCTCAATACCCAGAAAATACTTTCGTTTGCCCAGACCTTAGTCTAAAAGTGTTGAAAGAGATGTTGTTTCAATTTAGTAACATTGTCCGGATCATTGCCAGCAATAACAATATCGTCAACATAGACCACCAGATAAATACAAAGACTCGAAGCAGAATGCCAATAAAACACAAAGTGATCAGCTTCACTCCGAGTCATGCCAAACTCCTGGATAACTGTGTTGAACTTACCAAACCAGGCTCGAGGAGACTGCTTTAGACCAAAAAGTGATCGGCGCAAGCGACATAGGAGGCCACGAGACTCCCCTGAGCAACAAACCCAAATGGTTGCTCCATATAAACTTCATACTCAAGGTCACCGTGTAAAAAAGCATTCTTAATGTCTAGGTGATAGAGAGGCCAATGGCGAACAACGGGCATGGATAGAAAAAGGCGGACTGATGCTATCTTAGCTACGGGAGAGAAGGTAACACTGTAATCGAGACCAAATATCTAAAGTATATCCCTTGGCAATAAGACGGGACTTAAGACGATCAACCTTGCCATCCGGACCAACCTTGACTGCCTACACCCAATGACAACCAATAGTATATTTACCTAAAGGAAGAGGAACGAGCTCCAAAGTACTACCCGTATGTAAAGCAGACATCTCGTCAATCATAGCCTGTTGCCATCCTGCATGGGACAATGCTTCCCCTGTAGGCTTAGGTTTGGAAATAGAGGACAAAGAAGATATAAAAGCATAATAGGGTGATGACAGACAATGATAACTGAAACCGACATAATGGGGATTAGGATTAAGTATGGTCCGTATACCTTTCCGAAGTGCAATCGGTGTACTAGGAAGAGACAAGTCCGCAGTAGGAGCAGAGTTAGGTGCAGGACATGAATCAGTTGGGCCTGATGCTGGGCACGGACCACGATGATAAGTCAAGAGTGGTGTTCATGTGGCTGGGGATCTAGGAGGAGACACACTAGACTCCCCAATGGTTGGAATGGGTAAGACTTCTGTGGCGGAAGGTGAAGGAGGAGCTATAGTAAACTCCTCAAAGGTCTGTATAGGTAAGACCTCAGATATATCAAGTTGTTCAGAAGAGGTAAAGAAAGGTGTAGACTCAAAAAATATGACGTCAGCTAACATAAGGTACCTACGAAGATCAGGTGAGTAACAATGATATCCCTTCTGAACACGAGAATAACCAAGGAAGATACACTTGAGAGCACGAGGAGCTAACTTATCTTTCCCAAGGGCTAAATTATGAACGAAACAAGTGCTCCCAAAAACACGAGGGGGAAGAATGTCACGACCCTAAAACGGACCCGGTCGTGATGGCGCCTATCGTGAAACTAGGCCAGCCGACACAAACCCTGAGCCAACCAAATATTTCATATAAAGACATTTTGAGTCAATAATTAACTAACAAATCCATAATATAAGTCAAAGTAGACAACGCAGAACCAAAACATAGCCCGACATCGGGGTGTCACCAGTCATGAGCAACTACAACTCGTTTAGGAATAAGATAAAGACAACATAGTCTGATAGAAATGCTAATACAAGACTAAGTGAGATAGGAAGGAGAAGCACTGGGCTGTGAACGCCAAGCAGCTACCTAGTCAACTCCGAGGATCAGCTGGTAAGCAATATCAACACTCGCTATCGAGACCCAAAGCTCCTGGATCTGCACACGAGGTGCAGAGAGTAATGTGAGTACGCCAACTCAATAAGTAATAAAAGTAAAGGCAGCTGAGCAGTAAGAAAACACGCAAACCATAGCATAATGCTACAGCAAAACAGTATAAGTCTAGAACAATGCAGTAAAGCAGTAAAACTCGTAAA
>NW_017677271.1:23521-32248 GCF_001879085.1 Nicotiana attenuata
ACTTTTTGGTATAATCGGACTTTTATCCCTCAAGAAAATTGTCCAAAAGATCCACCGTCGGGAAAGGTCCGAACTTTTTCTAATTTTTTTTTGTTTTTAACAAAAACTACTACACTAAGAACGAGTACTACAACTACACTAAGAATGAGTACTACAACTAAGCTAAGATAGCACAAAAAATCACCCAGACAATCTCCTCACCCCATACTTAAAATTTTGCAATGTCCTCAATGCATACTAAAAATAACAAGAGGGTAAAAGAAACTCCCTGGTAGGCCAAAGGCCGAAGAATTAGCAGCTCACGGGATACTCAGACTTCTCCCTGGTATGATCCCTTGTGCGGGTACCTCACACTTAGTTTCAACCACCTGCTCGCTTTTGCACATGCCTCTTGGCTTTGATTCCATGCTCATACTCCTACAAAACACAAAAATAATACTACAAAAAAATAATACAATAAAATAATAAGCAAAAGTAAAAAAATAAAATAAAATAAAATAAAATTTGGGTTGCCTCCCAACAAGCGCCTTATTTAACGTCGCGGTACGACGCCATCACTTTCACCACTTTTCCTTCCACTTTGAGGATATGAATTGCGCCCCCAGTTTCGCATCATTTTTTGTATCACGTTCCTGGGGCAGTGGTATAAAAATAAAGAAACCAAGTAATAGGTATCACATCTTGCACTTCTTGGCCTTTAAGTGAGGAATGTCGTTTTGTCTCCTTGGTGTGGCAAATTTCAGAATATAAATACTTTGTTCCTCATCTATTGAATCCTCCATATGCTCGAATGGATCAATTTCCATGTCACCAACCAAACACAATATTGAAAAGTATTTAGAATGAGGTCCAGTACGCTCCAACTCCAAAATTGCATTATCTTTGACATCCTCAATTTTGCACTCTTCGTCAATCTTGGCATCATTAATAATATTTTGGTCTAATAATTGGTATTCTCGTTTTAGCTCCTCAATTTGGCCTAGAAGATCTTTTTCAGCTTCACACAACTCATCACTAAATTGTTGGGCGTTACACGCATCAACCTTTGCACTCAATTGAGCCTCCAAGTCGTGAATAGAACTGCCAAATTGATCGATCTCTTGTCCCAGTTCAGCTCTTCCTTCTATAAACTGTTGCATCTCATTCGTAATTTTCTCACGGAAACCTCCATATTCCTCTAATAATTTCTCGTGCATATCAAGAATGTGAACATCGTGTTCTACATCATCCAATTCGTTACTCCTGTTAAACTCACAAGAATTATTAGAATCAACATAAGAAGGGATTGGAGTAGGATAACAACACTTAGGACAATTATTCCAATTTCCATCACAAATAGTACAAGATGGAGATGGTGCACATAACTCGGTATTTGGAATATTTTTACAATATTGCCACCAGTGGGGTCCTTTACAATATGGACAAGGATCACAAAAACAAGAATACTTACTATCCCACCACTTTTTGTTCAAAGATTCCATGTAAAAAAAATAAAAATATAATACTAACTACACTAGACTAAAATTAAAAACTCAAATAGACAAAAAGTAAAAATCTAATCTAGTAAGACAGTTAATTTCTAAGTCCCCGGCAACGGCGCCAAAAAGTTGTTGCTCCCAAACGCACACGCAAATATACGTGGTCGACAAGTAATATAGGATTGTAAGTCCAGATATCGTACCCCCAGGGACTTGTGATTAACTATCAACTAAATTAAACCCAACAATTAATCTATTCAAGTGAATCCAAAGTATGAATATTTAACTAAAGATAATCTAGAGTAATAAACTGAGAAACAAAGGAAACAAGTTGGTGAATTATAGAGACGAATTCAATGTGAGTGAATATTCTAGAGCTATGGGTTGGCTAACAATGCCGTTGAGTTTTCTACCTAAATTGTCTAATTAATTTATCTAGTTTATTGGTTGACGGGGTTAATATTGCTCGTAGCCTTCTCCCGAAGTACAACTCGCCTATTCAAGCTAACCTAACGCCTATATTCCTATGGAATTAGGATTAACAAGAACGCATTTATAATTCCCGTATAACAACCAAGCAAGGCGATTAGGTATATTCCTATCCTAACCGCAAATCCGCTCCCCCTAAGAGTTAAGATCTTGCTCTACTCAATCTTATATGCAATCTAGAATTCCCTCTCCCGAGTTCAATCCTAGATTCGTAGATAGTATTCAATTGGTGATCAAGCAATCAAATAATTAAGCGCAAGATTGAATAAATAAACCAATATGATAAAATAATAAGAACAATTCAAGCTTCAAACTACAACGTTCATGTAGCACCCAACAACTCTAGAACAAATAAACTATGAAACTAAAAGAAGGGAAGAGAAGAAAAACTAGTTGGAAGCCTCCTCCAAGCGTGGTGTGTGTTCCCCCGCGTGAATTCCCCTTCAAAGTATGTTATTTATCACCAAAGTGGCGTCCACCCCTTCAAAAATAGGTTTAGTCTTGCTTTTATACGTGTTGGGTAGGTCTAGGGCCGAAATAACCTTGTTCCGGGCGAAATAGGACACATTTCACGTCACCGGCGCCCAGCACGGCGCCAGGCGCCCTCCATAGCTCCCAAATATTTGTGCATACTGTTTTTGGCGCCAGGCGCTGCCTGTGGCGCCCAACTGGCCCTTTTTTCCCGGTTTCGTTCGTTTTGTCTCAAATCTTACGCATTTCGCCCCGTTCCATTTGGAATTTGGAAAAACATAAAACATGAAAGTTGTAGCCCTTTGAGTTAGCTTTCCAACCATATATAGTGGAGACCACATGGAGTTCTGAGCAAAAAGTTATATCCATTTTACTAGACAGTGCACAATATGCCTACTCGATTCTTCGTTCGCTCTAACTATCATCCGTTGACCCCCAAACACGATTCCAGCTTAATTCCTTGAGCTTTTACTCAGAATTCAAAGCTCAAAATCACTTGAATTCATTCCATAACATCTATATAGCTCGAAATCACTCCAACAAGGCATAAAACACACAGTTAGTGCAAAACACTAGCGATTAAAGCGCAAACTCAACTAAAGTGCAGTAAATTTGAGTGTAATAATCGACTAAAATACGCAATTATAGCCTATCATCAACACCCCACACTTAAACGTTGCTCGTCCTCGAGCAATGGAACTATCTAATAAACCCCCCAACTACGTACAAATATCAATTATAGAGGAGTACTTTATCTTTTACCCACACACTATACCCTAGACTATGATCAATACCGGCACACAAGCATGAACACACAAAAATTCACATTATTCCCGTCTAAGCATGCCCAAGTATAATATTTCACTTCAATCAATTCCAACAACCTATTTGTCATCACCCAACCTCAAACGCCAACTTGTAACCACTAAATACCCTCAATTCATGCACTTACCTAACAAGAAAGTTTACAACATTACCAATCATTCATGAGATCATGTGCCCTCACCAACAAACAAAAGAGTGACTATAGATAGTCCATACATTCAAATATACTTTTAATATAGATTGAGAACATCACACAATTGAACCAAATTCACTCGCTCTCACAAAGAATTCATATGCTTCCCGTGGTCGCACCATAAGCTTGCCCGTAGTGTATATCTCTACTAATTTAAGCTAGCCAAATCTAGGATCAATTAGGAATTTTAAGGTTGTAATGTAGGCTAAGGGACGGGTAGGATATATTTTGGAATAGTGTCTAACCCTCCTAAGCACTTTAATACACTACATTTACAATTCAAGCTCATATTCTTCTCAACCAAATTACTTGCCATATACAACATATCCCTCTTTTCAATTAGGCACTTCTCTACTTTTCATTAGCGCAAATCAATAAGAATTGGAGGTGTTTTATGTTTCTACATACTTTCACTATCATTTTTTTTCTTTAAATTTTTCTCTTTTTTTTTCTTTTTCACACACTCCATACAATAAAGTTCATCGGCTAGTGACCTTTAATTTCAACTTTAGTGCACCAACGGTCCTTCCATGGTTCCACTCAAAAGCTACTCCCCAATCTCTAACCTTACTTCTTTTAGCGCCTAAGTGCCTTAGGAGGTAAAGGTTCAATCAATACCAAATTAAGAACAAAATAGGGGATTATGGCTTGTAATGTGGGTGCCAAAGAAAGGTCTATAGGCTCAAAGGGGCTAGCAACGGAAAATTTTATTTTTATGTGACAAGCACATCCATGATCAAGCAAGAAAATGCCTACGTCATCTCCTAGATTAGCACAACTTACAATTTCGCTTCAATTAACACACGGGGCAAGTTATAGACTACACAGGATAGCATAGAAAATCACAATTCTTCACACACACGTTGCACATGACTCAATCAAGACGGTTCTATTCACTCTCAAGTCAAGTAAGCACACATAATTAAGAAATTTAAGCAATATTGCACTATGTAGCATACAAGTCAAACAACTGAGAAAAGGCGTCACAAAATAGGCTATTTACTTTACTTAGGCTTCACAATTCAAACCAAATATACGGGAAAATAGAATGTATGTCATAGCCTATTATGTCAGCATNGTGAGTGAATATTCTAGAGCTATGGGTTAGCTAACAATCCCGTTGAGTTTTCTACCTAAATCGTCTAATTAATTTATCTGGTTTATTGGTTGACATGGCTAATATTGCTCGTAGCCTTCTCCCAAAGTACAACTCGCCTATTCAAGCTAACCTAACGCCTATATTCCTATGGAATTAGGATTAACAAGAACGCATTTATAATTCCCGTATAATAACCAAGCAAGGCGATTAGGTATATTTCTATCCTAACCGCAAATCCGCTCCCCCTAAGAGTTAAGATCTTTCTCTACTCAATCTTATATGCAATCTAGAATTCCCTCTCCCGAGTTAAATCCTAGATTCATAGATAGTATTCAATTGGTGATCAAGCAATCAAATAATTAAGCACAAGACTGAATAAATAAACCAATATGATAAAATAATAAGAACAATTCAAGCTTCAAACTACAACGTTCATGTAGCACCCAAAACTCTAGAACTAATAAACTATGAGATTAAAGGAAAAGAAGAGAAGAAAAACTAGTTAGAAGCCTCCTCCAAGCGTGGTGTGTGTTCCCCCACGTGAATTCTCCTCCAAAGTATGTTAGATATCACCAAAGTGGCGTCCTCCCTTTCAAAAATAGGTTTAGTCTTGCTTTTATACGTGTTGGGTAGGTCTAGGACCGAAATAACCTTGTCCCGGGCGAAATAGGACACATTTCACGTCACCGGCGCCCAGCACGGCGCCAGGCGCCCAGCACGGCGCCAGGCGCCCAGCACGGCGCTAGGCGCCCTCCATAGCACCCAAATATTTGTGCATACTATTTTTGGCGCCACCTAGGCTTCCTGTGGGGCCCAACTGGCGCTTTTTTCCCGGTTTCGTTCGTTTTGGCTCAAATCTTGCGCGTTTCGCCCCGTTACCTTTGGAATTTGGAAAACGTACAACATGAAAGTTGTAGCTCTTTGAGTTAGCTTTCCAACCATATATTGTAGAGACTAAATGGAGTTCTAAAAAAGGTTATATCCATTTTACGAGACAGTACGCAATATGCCTACTCGATTTTTCGTTCGCTCTAACTATCATCCGTTGACCCCCAAACACGATTCCGGCTTAATTCCTTGAGCTTTTACTCCGACTTCAAAGCTCCAAATCACTTGAATTCATTCCATAACATCTATATAGCTTGGAATCACTCCTACAAGGCATAAAACACATAGTTAGTGCAAGACACTAGCGATTAAAGCTCAAACTCAATCAAAGTGCAGTAAGTTTGAGTGTAATAATCGACTAAAATACGCAATTATAGCCTATCATCAATACCCCCACACTTAAACGTTGCTCGTCCTCGAGCAATGGGACTATCTAATAAACCCCCCAACTACGTACAAGTATCAATTATAGAGGAGTACTTTATCTTTTACCCACACACTATACCCTAGACTATGATCAATACCGGCACACAAGCATGAACACATAAAAATTCACATTATTCCCGTCTAAGCATGCCCAAGTATAATATTTCAGTTCAATCAATTCCAACAACCTATTTGTCACCACCCAACCTCAAAAGCCGACTTGTAACCACTAAGCACCCTCAATTCATGCACTTACCTAACAAGAAAGTTTACAACATTACCAATCATTCATGAGATCATGTGCTCTTACCAACAAACAAAAGAGTGACTATAAATAGTCCATACATTCAAATATACTTTTGAATATAGATTAAGGACATCGCACAATTGAACCGAAATTCACTCGCTCTTACAAAGAATTCATATGCATCCCGTGGTCGTACCATAAGCTTGCCCGTAGTGTACAACTCTACTAATTTAAGCTAGCCAAATCTAGGATCAATTAGGACTTTTAGGTTGTAATAGGCTAAGGGACGGGTATGATACAATTAGAAATAGTGGCTAACCCTCCTAAGCACTTTAATACACTACATTTACAATTTAAGCTCATATTCTTCTCAATCGATTCACTTGCCACATCCAACATAGCCCTCTTTTCAGTTACGCACTTCTCTATTTTTCACTAGCACAAATCAATAAGAATTGGAGGTGTTTTATGTTTCTACATATTTTCACTATCATTTTTTTTCCTTTAAATTTTTCTTTCTCTCTTTTTTTTCTTTTTCACACACTCCATACAATAAGGTTCATCGACTCGTGACCTTTAGTTTCACTTTAGTACACCAACGGGCCCTTCCATGGTTCCACTCAAAAGCTACTCTCCAAATCTCTAACCTTACTTCTTTTAGCGACTAAGTGCCTTAGGAGGTAAAGGTTCAATCAATATCAAATTAAGAACAAAATAGGAGTATCGCTTGTAATGCGGGTGCTAAAGAAAGGTCTATAGGCTCAAAGGGGCTAGCAACGGAAAATTTTATTTTTATGTGACAAGCACATCCATGATCAAGCAAGAAAATGCCTACGTCATCTCCTAGATTAGCACACTTACAATTTCGCTTCAATTAACACACGAGGCAAGTTCTAGACTACACAGGATAGCATAGAAAATCATAATTCCTCACACACACGTTGCACATGACTCAATCAAGACGGTTCTGTTCAACTCTCGAGTCAAGTAAGCACACATAATTAAGAAATTTAAGCAATATTGCACTATGTAGCATACAAGTCAAACAACTGAGACAGAGTGTCACAAAATAGGCTATTTACTTTACATAGGCTTCACAATTCACCAAATATACGGGAAAACAGAATGTATGGCATAGCCTAATGTGCCAGCATCAACCATGTCAATGAGTATCTCAGAGCGACTCAGTTTCTTCCTAAACTACTCCTAAAAAAAATAAAGTACCCGGTTCGAGCTACACCCTTGGAAAAGAACCGGTGCCCAAAGAAAAACCAAGGGATACTACCTAACTATCCTAAAAAAAAAATTCTTTTTGGTATTTTTAATCAGACTTTTATCCCTCAAGAAAACTGTCTAGGAGATCCATCGTCGGGAAAAGTCTAATTTTTTTTTTCGTTTTTCTAAAAAAAAAAATATTCAATTAAACTAACACAACTAAAATAGCATAGAAAGTCACTCAGACAATCTCCTCACCCACACTTAAAATTGTGCAATGTCCTCAATGCACACTAAAAATAATAAGAGGGTAAAAGAGACTCCCTGGTGGGCCAAAGGCCGAAGAATTAGCAGCTCACGGGATATTCAGACTTCTCCCACGTATGATCCCTTGTGCGGATACCTCACACTTAGTTTCAACCACCTGCTCACTTTTGCACATGCCTCTTGGCTTTGATTCCATGCGCCTACTCCTACAAAATACAAAAATAATACTACAAAAAAACAAAAAAAATATAACACAGTAAAATAAACAAAAAGAAAAAAAATAGAATTGGGTTGCCTCCCAACAAGCGCCTTATTTAACGTCGCGGCACAACGCTATCACTTTCACCACTTCTCCTTCCACTTTGAGGATGTAAATTGCGCCCCCAATTTTGCATCAATTTTTGTATCACGTTCCAGGGGCGGTGGTGTAAAGATAAAGGAACCAAGCAATAAATATCGCATCTTGCACTTCTTGGCCCTTAAGTGCGGGATGTCATTTTGTCTCCTTGGTGTGGCAAATTTCAGAATGTAAGGGTCTTGTTCTTCATCTATACGTCTCTCCAAAGGCTCGATCTCCATGTCTTCATTCAAACAAAATATAGAAAAAGTGTAGAATGAGGACCAATACGCCCAACTCCAAACTGCATTATTTTTGACATCCTCAGTAATACATACTCCCTCAACCTCGGCATCATCAACAAAAACATGGTCTAGTTATTGGTATTCTCGTTTTAGCTCCTCAATTTGGCCTAGAAGATCATCTTCAGCTTCACACAACTCATCACTAAATTGTTGGGCGTTACACGCATCAACCTTTGCACTCAATTGAGCCTCCAAGTCGTGCATAGAACTGCCAAATTGATCGATCTCTTGTCCCAGTTCAGCTCTTCCTTCTATAAACTATTGCATCTCATTCGTAATTTTCTCACGAAAACTTCCATATTCCTCTAATAATTTCTCGTGCATATCAAGAATGCGAACATCGTGTTCTACATCATCCAATTCGTTACTCCTGTTAAACTCACAAGAATTATTAGAATCAACATAAGAAGGGATTGGAGTAGGATAACAACACTTAGGACAATTATTCCAATTTCCATCACAAATAGTACAAGATGGAGATAGGTGC
>NW_017677272.1:0-2767 GCF_001879085.1 Nicotiana attenuata
ATATAACAAAACACACTTAGATCGGGATAAAAATCTGTCGCCGGAAAAAAAATTCGCCAGAAAAAAATGGTGTTTGTTAAATTCCGACGACCGTCATTTTATGCCGCCGATGACCAAAACAAAAAGAAAGAGAATGAAATAACCAAAAAAAATGAGAATAACAAGAAATAAGAAAAAAGTATTAGAAAAAGAAGAAAGAATAAAAAGGTACTGTCACACCTCCTTTTTACACACCTACCCCGAAGGATAATGTATAAGGGAGTTTTTCCATTTAAAGTGACATTATTCGAAATGGGATTATTTATTTATCAGAGTCGCCACTTGGGATAGGTTTGGCTTTTGGTGTCCCAAGTCACCGGTTTAACTTGAATCCCAAATCGAGGAAAATTTCGACTTCCCAGTTGGAGTCTGCGAACCAGAAATTCTGAATAAGGAGTTCTGTTGACCCGAGGGAAGGTGTTAGGCACCCCCGGATCCCGTGGTTCTAGCACGGTCGCTTAAATTATTATAATTGGCTAAAAATCTGATTTTAATACATGTTTTAACTTATGTGCTTTTTAACTTCAAACCACTTTTATTATTATATTTTTTTTAAAGAGAATTGCAACGTCGTGAAAACGCGTCTCGAACCACGTCACATAAATGCACCCGCGGTTTTTGACACATTTCGACTTCGTTGGGATTTGGATTGGGGTCACATAAATGTGCACCCGAGTTTAGGAAGGTAACATTATTAAAAGGCGCGCCTAAAGCGACTAGCGTATCATTAACTTTGCGGAAAGTCGTGAAATTCGCTAAATGGCACGTCCCGTTGTCTAACTATTTATTGAAGCAATTAAGAGGGTCACACAATTTGTAATTTATTTGGCGTGGCGCACCTCGTTTGTTTTAAAAGGCCAAACTATAGGATCTATGATTTTTTATTAAATGTATTCCTACAAGGGCCCCATTAACTATTCATAGGTCCATACCTATGGTTCAAATTTTATTCATCTGAACTCGGCAGCTATAAGCAAAGAACCGGGACTCAGTCAGTTATATGAAGCAGGCCCAATGGAGAAGGCGACAGGCCCAGATTTCATTTATACAAGAATTGGACAGCCTGGGCCTGTAATAGCCCAAATACCCAATATCAAATTAATTCTGGGTTTGCTGATTCACCTTTTCACAGCCTGGATAGTCCAGGCTTTTGTGCCAAACTCAAACGAAATTTGCTAAGCAGCAGTTATAGTCTATATACATTGATTCAAACATTTTACTAGTGAAAGTTATTTAAGCTATGGATAACACCGACGATTATAGTGAACTATGATTACTCAAAGTGATTATCAGCTACCGGTAAAAGCAATTTATTAACGTGCTATTGTGATTATCAGCTTAGGATTACAATCATACAAATCTGAAAATCTATACAGTCCAGCTATATTCAATTAACATCAACTGCTACTTCTACCTGAATTAATTTGTGAGTTAACATAATGATAAACTAACAACTAATCAATCAGGATTCCACAATGCTTTTAACTTCTGATTTTTGAACTAATCGCCTACTTTCAAGCCTCTGATTTCGAATTCACACCTGGTAACACACACTATGAATTTTACACTAAATCGAGTTAACATTACTAAATACGAAAACTCATACAATCATAAGAAGCACTCGAATTAGCTTAACAGTCCACAATCCAAAACAGTCCTATTTACATACATGATTTAATATTCTAAATGAACACAAAGCTGAAACATATGTAGACTAAAATAGAAAACAGCTTGCTCTTCGATTTCTTTTCCAATGTGGCTATATTCAGCTCAAAATCACATATATCATTCAAAGTCGAAGCAAGTACCTGGAAATGTGTTGAAAAATAAGAAAGGGAATTGTCAGCAGCAATAAACAATAGGCAACAGCAACTGGAGCTCAAACAGCAACAACGAACCCAGAAATGCACTCAAACACATCCCGGAATGAATTGTAGAATAACAGCAACAACAAATACCCAAACAGACTCGGCTGGACCACAATACACTTGAAACTAAGCCAGGAAAGCTTTCTAAGTTTTTTTTGAAGAAAATTAAGATCTAAGGAATATCAATAGAACAGTAATGCTATGGAGTTTTCTGCTTTTTTTTTTTTTTTTGGTTTTTTGTGAAGAAACTAAGATCTCTGAACTTCAGATTTGGTTTTTGGAGTTTTCAAATTCAAATTTCAGATCTGGAAACTTGTAGAAACTTTTTGGGGGGAGTTTTTAGAGGCTGAAAACTTTTTTTGGAATTTTCAGGGGTTCCAACTTGAGGAAGAAGGCAGGGGTACTGCCTTTTATAGGCAGAAATGGGGGGGAAGCTTCTAGATTTCATTTACCCATTTTCCCCCTCTTTTATTTTCAGTTTTTATTAGTTAAACCTTCATTTTTTTGACTTGTTTCTCAAGTTACTACTCTAAGTTTCTAAAATTAGAACTAAGGCCCTATTTTAGAAGGTCCTAGAAGAATCTAGCTTAAACTACAGCATTCCATCTATTTCTAAATACCTAGATTACCCCTGAACCTAATTTGAAATTACTAACGTAATACTAAACTAAACCTCAAGCTTCTTTACCCTAGTTACAGATTAACAGCTATAACCAAATAGTTGAATTAATAAAATCTAACTAATAGCAACCAAGGAACAAATACTAACAATCAAAATCAGATACTAACTAACAGGGTTGACCAAAACCAATTAAAGAAATTAAAGCCTATGTTAAACACTGAATCAAAACATATTCAAA
>NW_017677272.1:3455-32231 GCF_001879085.1 Nicotiana attenuata
GGAGGGTCTGAAGGTGGGTAGGACTGTCCGATACTTATATATCCTAAACCTAGTTAGTTCCGGACCGTTGGATTGATGGGATCCAACGGTCCTGATTCAACGACCATGAAACGACGTCGTTTCAATTAGAAGGGGGCTGGACCGGTTGCTCGAAGTGGACTGGGTCGATTTTGAAGTGGGTTTGGGGTTTGGGCTTGAGTTATGATCAGATATTGGCCCAACATTGATGGCCTGCTTCCCTTTCCTTAATTTCAATTTCTTTTTATTTGTTTTCTTCTTTTCTTTTTTTGTATTTTATTTATTTATTTATTTATTTATTTTTGAATTTTGGACTTTATTAAATGCAAAATTAAAAATAGCCAAAACCTGATTTAATCCTAAATGAGACTAATTAACTAAATCCTAGTTTAAAAATGACCATTTTGTTATTTCCTTCTATTTTGTGATATTAATTGACCAATAAAACAAAAATATAAAATCGAATTCTAAATGCAAAAATGTGCTATTTTTGTATTTTTTATGAATTATGCCAACTAAAAATGCACACAAAAATGCAAACAAACAAAAATCATGCAATTAATTCCCTAAAATTCAAATAATAAAGAAAAATCCTAATTTTTAAGAATTTTATAGGAATAGCTCAAGCGAGGCAAAAATCACGTGCTCATAGGTACTAAAAATACATGTGAGTGTAGCTCACCATAATTACATTTAAAATAAGTTTAGGGGTAATAGGATTCCCGCAAAGAAAAAGAGTGTAGTTAGGAATCCGGATATAGGTCAGGGGTACTTATGCATTTTCCCATTGTCAAATGTTGCCTTCTCCGGCTAAATACATCTTTTGGCCAAAAAGAACTAATCCATATCAGTTGAAATTTTAGTAGTGCCAGACAGTATGATCCGCCTCAAATTACAAAGTGATTTGTAACTTAGAAAGCACTAATGAGACTCGGTTAAGATTAAATTGCCGTACTGATGCTCTTAATCTTTGCAAGCAATATGTCTTTTGCTTCATTAATTTTTGAAGCAATATAGTGGCTACCTCTTTTGCATATGTGATCGGTTATTTTTCGCTTTCGTGTGTTAAAATACTTTATCATTGACAGGCAGATTTGTGAAGTTAGAGAAGCAATGGCAAATTAAGACTAAAGCTAAGGTGCAGTTAAGACGGTGCTACGTTGGGGAGCGAGAAAGGAGAAGACGGTGCCACGTTGTGTCTCAACCAAGATGGTGTTGTAGAAGAATTACGTATCGTGCACATTTTGAAATTTACAATTATAAGTAACCTGAAACTTATTGTGGAATGTAAATATTTTTAATTCTTAGCTTCATTGTAAGAATTCTCATGTGCAGAGGCGGCTCAATCAATACTTCAATAATTTTTTTTATATATTTTTATCGGAAATGAGAGTTTGAGAAAAACGTGAGGAAGCAAAAAAAAGATTATGCTACTCAAATTATTCAATGCCCTTGTTATTTGGCAGAATAGATAGATGAGCTAGTATGAGGAGAGAAAAAAGAGAATTTAATTTTATAAAGAACAAGAACTGATTTAGCTGAAGATTGAAGAAAGAACAAAAAAATACTTTTTGGTCACTTGTAGGCTCACTGCTTCCCAATTAAAACACGAGAGCCTAAAAACATTTGTTTATGTGAAGAAAAATAAATAAACTGGAATAGTTTTAATTATTAGATATACATGACTGAATTACTACATCTATAAATGATAAAAATTTAGTTATACAAAAATTATTTTTTGATATAGTAGTACTAATTTTGAGACCTTAAAGTATTGGGGGCCTAAGGCAAGTGCTTGACTTGCTTTAGGCTTGAGTCGGCACTGCTTATGTGTATCTGTTTTGGAATCTAAAGTATTTGAAATTTTAGCTGCAGGATGAAAATTCTTGTGACCAATTATTTTCTGGCAAATTCTTCGATTATAGCAATAAAAAGTTAGAATTCGAGGCTACACATATATATAGTTGATAGTTAACTTTTTCACTTTCCGTAGCAGATGATTAAACTATAGCTTCAATTTTATATATTTTATGGCAAAAAGAATGAATTTTTAGCTACATACCAAAACGTTTGTGGCAAATACTTCAGTTGTAGCTATAAATTTATGAACTTGTAGCTAAATAAAAGAACAATTGCCACGAGACTGAGGTATAAAAATAGCCACAACGTATGAATTTTCGTAGCAAAAAAATTAATTTTTTTTCCACGATAAAATATCTTGCGGCTACAACATAAAGATTGCTACAAAGTTTATTTGTTGTGGCAAAAGAATAAGAGCTTTTGCTATAAGTATATATTTTGTGGCAGAAAAAGTTCTGTTAATATTGCTACAATACCAAAAAAATTCGTACTAATAAATATTAGTCCTTAGCCACGAATCATGTAAAGTCTGTAGCTAACTTTTAGTTACGCTACTTCTTGCTACGAATGCTACGGAAAAAAATATTGTGGCTAAAGCGTTTAGCCACGTAATTTTTCATATTTAGCTATGATATATTTTATAGCTGTAAATGCATAGTGTTGTAGTGAGTTCCTACCCTGAATATGTCATGTAACAGGTCTCAATATGTTTGCCGAAGACCACAACAAATGAAGCAGACAACTGCATACCTTGGTTGACCTTCAAATCGGTGCATCGCATTTTGCTAATATGTAAATTGTCTGTAAATAGTAATCTTTAACTTGCTATATCTGCATTTTTGTTGGTGATCTGTTGCGGTAGGATTCTAAGGATATCTTATTAATTCAATATAAGCAATTCAATTATGCCACAAGGACATGCTCATTTTTTTGACCGAGCTAGACAAGTAAAGAGAGGCACGAGCGAATAGGAAATGAAAAGGAGTTAACACTTCTTTAGGTTTTGAGTGATAGGTAGTTTCAGATTTCAATGTCACACTTCACAGACATGTAGTGCAGAAAATCAACTCTTCTTTAAATCCACCCATCTCCATCTCAATCTCAATCTCAATCTATCTAGGTGTGTGCGTGTGTGATTACATGTGTTTCAAAGATAGCCACCTTTACCCGTTTTATAAATTACACCAACCAATGATAAGCAACTTGCCTGTTACATCACCCTACAATCTCTATCAGAAGCTGCTAAGATGCTTCATTTTCCTTTCATTAGTCTCGATGTACTAAACATAAAAAAAAAAAAAAAGACTTCAATTGAGTTAACTAAAATATTAAACTAATAAGAAAATACCTACCTAATAGGCATGCACCACACAGAATATATTCTATATGCTTTGTATATTGTGTTACATTAGTAATTAAAATAACTTCTCATTCATCACAAATAATATACATGTACCCAATCAAACAGTACCAAGGGAGTAGCTTATCAACTATTCTCCTAAGTAAGAAGAGACATCCTTTTTAGGATTCTATAACTGTAAAATTCTTTGGCTACAGATTGTTGCATCTGCCACTCCGTCAAAGGCGAAAAATGCATCTTTATTTCTTCCTATAAGTGTAGAAGTTTAGTACTTAATAGATATTGTAAAATCCCTTGTGAAGGATGCGCTAGGTTCTTCTTGTGAAGGAATCATGGTGAAATCCCTTGATATAGATGCTGGGTACACACCATCAAAGCGCACTAATGCATGGTTAAAGGTGTCGCCTCGAAGAATGATATATTGCACTAGCTTGTTGCTTAGTATGGGAACGGATGTTTGAAGATGGAAAGGTAATAATGATCGACAGATCGATTGCCTGCTTTTGTCTAATATTTTTAATTGATAATAAGTAATGCATCGAAGCAAGTCAAAATGAATTAGTACTCAATGAAGGTCTACTTAGATAACAAGAGTCATAAGGGAAAGTGACTTCACATGATGGATACATTATCAAAAGTTGTATGATTGACTATGCGCTTAATGAACATTTTTCTTCTTATATTGCCTTTATTAGTTCTATTTTCAATTGCCCAACTTTACATGTTTCTATGTAAAATATGTATACACGTTTTAGAATGCGTGGGAAGAAAAATTCTTCCTTCTCTTCTCTTTTTCTTTTTGTTACATCACAGGGGTGCGAAAAGAAAAGGAAGAGAAAATTTGTTTGTATAGCAAAAGGGTGGAGTTCTAAAATATTATTTCGGCTCTATCTAATCTAGCTCTACTGGTGGATGACTTTGCTAACGGTTTTGTATATGGTGCAGTTGTGTTCACTAAGTCTTAAAAATTGATAATACCATTTCATGATTGTTTTATGTCTTGGTTTGTTGTTTTTCAGTTGCAGTTGGTCATACAGAATGTATAAATTTTTATTCCTGTTATTTACCATTCTGGCTATGGTGCTGGCAAGTTATAATATGATCGTCAACAGATCTCTCTGTCTATATGAACATTGCCCTTGAGCTTTGGTGGGGAAATCACTGTTGTTGAACATTGTTGATGTTTTAGATGATTTCTTTTGCAGATTACGACTGCCAAGGAGGTTGAGAGATTCAATCATTTGTTTGGATTTGGTGCAAGTGTTGCTCATATTTTCTCTTGCACGGTGAAGTATTTTCAAGCTTCTTTGTCTCCTTCGAAATCTTCGTGGTTCTTTATCAATATTTCTTGGATAAGATGAAGTGGATTTGTTGTGAAGTTAATCTGCAATGGATTGTCACCTATTTAAGTTAACTTTAAATTGCCTCTACTTGCCTCTTTCTTATATATGCTATTATACACACTTTTTATCTCCTAGCTTTCCACTTAACTTATATTAACAGGGTCTATTTTGAGAGAATATTGAAGAAAACTTTGAAATTCCCCTTAAGACATTCCACTTAAATCAGTATCATTAATTATGTTCACATGTAAAGTTCACACCATTTTGCTGTGATCTAGGTCGAAATAATGTTAAAATACTGTCCAAGGTCATTTTCTTGTGCCTTTCTATCACAAGATACAATGTGAACCATGTAAATAGTATTGATTTCATTTCCATTTTTGGGTTGACGCCTGTGCATTTATCTAGCACTTTCACCCATATTTACTGTTTTCTTTCTTTCTGAATGACATGTCCTCCCAGACGCTGCTTGTGGGATTACACTGATTTTTTTGTTGTTGAATGACATGCCCCTAGCTGTTGGATTGGGTAACCTTTTCTTTGAATTCTAATTTAGCGTTTGCAAATTAACAGAACGTTAGAGTATATTTTTATGGTAACCAAACGAACAACAAAGTATTAACACTTGCTATATTAACTTTTTATCCAATTGTACATACACCAAAATACAAAGGTAAAATATGGGAAAAATTCTGCGAATTACTTATTTATGAGATAAAATTAACAATTTAAGCCATCTAATAAAAAATTAAAGGCAAAAAAATATACTTTGCAACAAAGTGTGCATCTCGAGGATTTGCATCAATTAAACGACAAAGAGAACAAACTGAAGAAGATTCATAATAAGCACAGTATCACCAATATCATAAAAGCTCCGCCGTCTGTCAATTCCCAGCTTCCACCTTTTGGCTCCTTGCGCTTATCGATCTCATCTTTGAAGTTTTGTGAATTTCCCGTTTGGATCGTTGTTTCTTGTGAGTTTTCTTCTCCTTCTTCGCATACCGTGTTTCTCTATTTAATTTTTTATGGCATGTTAGGGCTTTATTGCACAGAGAGTTTAATTTGTCCAATGGCTTTGTCTTTAGGTGTTTGAGGCAATTCCTGAATGAATTAGGCATTTTTTTTTGATTTCTACTATTGTTTTGGGTTTATTTTCTCGATTGTGAAATAGTTGGGGAGACCTGCGACTAAATACTAACAACCGCTTTTGCTTTCAGTTAGACAGTACGGATTGAACTAAACCATCCATGCCTTGTGTCTTTTCTCAATAAGAAGAGAAATTTCAATATTAAGTTTGCAATGAGATCTTTAATTGTTTGTTTTTCACACTTGGTCTTCGTGAATCAGAGTTTGAATCTTTTATCATGGGGATGTACAATTTATTTTTTGTTCACATTGATAAGCTGTTAAATCTGTAAAAGCCCAGATATTCTCAAAGTCTTGCTATTCCATGTTGTTTTATCAGTATAAGCTACTAAATAGCTATTTGGGTCTGGTAGTATCTTTAATTTGATATAGGACATAAAAAGGAAATATTTTTTTTCATCAAACATTATTGTACATGCGTACACTTATTTTATGTACTGAGATTCTTTCCACATATATGCACAATCCTTTAAATCAATTAAGAAGATAAACAGAAATAGTAAATGAAATCAAGCTGTTGGGATTAGCATTTGGTAGTCAGCTTACTGAATGCCAATTTGAAAAAATAAGTAAACTTTCTTAAGATTTATTTCCTCGCTGTTGGAGAATTCACAATGTTCTGTTAATGTAAATGCTATAACAGCCACTATCCTGTGTGCATGTCCGGAGTGCTTGTAAACAACCAAATTTAATTTATCACACTTTGTCTTCAGTGAGATTGTAACTTGCATCATACAATATGTACGATGACCACACTGAACAATGATTGCACAACTATTATGCATAACTGATTAGACAAAAAATATATTCAATGACATACAGATTGTTCTATTTGCTCCAAATAGCTACAAAATTTTAAAGAATATATAATAACCAATATGAGTTCATACACTTAGAGTTGAATAAAAAACAAATAAGCCAAAACTACTTACTGCAGCAAGGACGTAAGACATCATATAAACCTCATGATCGATAGAGTGTCTTGAGTTCAACAGAAAGTAACACATCATCTCTTAAGTATGTTGGAAGCTCAATTATGCTGCTGCAACATCATACTAATCTAATGCTAAAACATCACAGTAACCAGAGAGGAAAGTTGTCACGACCCAATTTAGGATTGTAACTGGCGCTTAGAAGCAAGTGCTCCCAAGTAAGCCTCATCGGTAATTTTACAGAAAATCGGACAGAGTTTCCCCTGTTTTTGGACCATCCCAAAAATTTTTCTGTCTCAAATCAACAACCAAACAGCCAAATATCATACCAAATAATTGATAACTTGTCAATTAACCAACACAAGTCTCTACCATAACTAAACCACCAACTAACCACTAGAAATTCTAATTTATCTCCAACTTTGATAAATGAGAACAATACTCAACATAGGACTATAATAACAAAAGAATACTTATGACACTAAAATAATGATTATGGAGCGACTCTAAGGTTCAATGAAAAGACCATAACAATAAATAAATCTCTGCCCACGCGAACAAGTGCGAGGCTCACCGAGAAATATCAAACTGTACGCTCTAATTAACGAAATCCTCGCCCGCATCAACTGCTGTCTCTGTAAAAAAAATTAGCGGGGAATGAGTCGCTAGCTCAGTGAGTAATATCACTTAACCACAACCGTTTTTATTGGGGACAAGTCAGAAAATTTGCTAGTATATCAAACAGAAAATAACATAAAAATGCCCTTCCAAAAACAATAAATAATTTTCAGTCTCGTCATGTTTTTCTGGTAGTATAATACAATTAACAGTTCAGTAATAAGCTCGGTAACCACTGTCTAATATCAATATTCACATTTGGGAGGTTTCAATGAACGGATCATGTAATCGGTATAACTGTGGACTTCTTCGCAAGAAGTTAAATATAACGGTAGTCCCTACTCGAGGAAAATCGGTAACGGTATGCTAGTTCTACCTTCCCACTAGCGAGGGCTATAACTGTACTATGTAATCGGTAAATACAAGGTGCACCAGGTCTAACGAACCCGCCGTTAGCTACGGGATCCTTCAAAGTCTACTCCCATTTATACTTGTCTCTGTATCCGTATATACTCATAGGAAAATATTTTAAAATAATATAGGGCATTTCGATTCTTATCAAATCATGTAATTTCATTTCGATAACAGTAAATTCAAGTAACGGTAAAACGTATCTAGTGACATCAAGAATATTTAAAACAACGGTAATCATGTCAAATAACTATTTCGGTCTCATATCGAGTAAAAGACTTGTCCCATATGCAACTTAAAATAATCGGTAACATATTCATATTAAAAATCATGTGTAAATCATGCAAGTTATCAAAACACAAATTGCGGTAACATTACTACTCACAGTACTCGTGCCGAAATACCAAATGCTTCACCTCGAGCAATTCGTACAAATTCCTCCAATCAATCTATAATTACATAATATCGATATCATGTTAATTTTCTTATTTAGGCTAATTCATAGCTATTTTAGAAAACCCAATCATCGGGGTTCATGTTTGAATCTTAATTTGTGGATTTATATTTACCCATGCTATGAGTAATTTAAATTAGTCCAAAAATCTTGTAAATAAAAAGGTATTTATATTTAATCATAGAACTAGTCCATAATTCTATCAATTTCAAACTATTTAATATAATTTATTCCTCTAGAAGTAGACCTATCATTGCTTAAACCAAACCCTTATAGCCTTGTTATCTCCATAGTAATTGTATATTTCTTTTTTATATAAAAGAAAGTTGATATTGAATTCTTTTGTACTACATGAAATTGCATAGATACGGTGAAATAATTCAACAGATGAGGGGTAGAAGGTTAACCTCTTGAGTCGAAGGAGAGCTTTAATACTTTTAATTTCAACTCCCAATTCTTCTTAAGGCGTTTGCCCAAAGCTTTCTTCTTCTTCTTCTTCTCTTTTCCCCCTTTTTCTGTTGAAATGGCACGCCACTGTTTAAGCTGGTATTTACTTTTTATCCAGCATTTTTAATGCTTAGCAATAGTAGCCACTAGTCTATTAAAATTAATATGAAAAGACTGTGTTACCCTTTCTTCTATCTTTTTTCTCTCTGATTCTACGTATACAAATATTGGAGGATAGACTGCTTGTTGTTCTTCCTCTTTTGGTACATTGATGAGGAATGGAAAACTTGTTTGCTATCAAAGTTGTTTGTAGGGTTTGCACTAGTTGCTAGTATCTTTTTCTTCCAATTTAGTATTCCAGTGATTTTTCACATCATTGTATGTTCTTCCGGGTAGCTTAGATGCTATAACAGACCAGCTGCAAATTCAAAAAATAAAAATAAAAATACTTGGGGTCACTCTTAAATACTAAAAATGTTATTAAAATGGGAAAGTTAAAGAAAAAAAAATCAGGTTTTAAAATAGCAAAAATTAGCCTGCTTCCAAGTTGAGTGTAGAGAGAGCAGATAATGTTGTCTTCCTCTTGTGTAAAATTTCCAAGTTTAATATCTGGTTTCAAATAATTCAACCATCTTAACCGGCAACTCTTACCACAACGCTTTAGGCCTGTGTTAATTAATTTGCACACAGATAAGTTAGTCTTTAGTGTTGAACAAAGGCTATATACATAATATATAATATAGTGTGTAAATTCAAAAGTTAAGGACATGGTCCGGAACTTAGAGTTTCAAGTTCAAAAGTTAAGGAAATGTAGTCTTGAAGTCCTAAAGTTAAGTTCAATAGTTAAGGACACAAGTTCAAAAGTTAAGGACATGCAGTCCTTAACTTACAGTTACAAGTTCTAAAGTTAAGGACAGGCAGTCCTTAACTTATAGTTACAAGTTCAAAACTTAAGGACAGACAGTCCTTAACTTACAGTTACAAGTTCAAAAGTTAAGGACAATAGGTCCTTCTATGATTTCCAAGTTCAAAAGTTAAGGACAGGAGGACATGTCCTTAACTTAGAGTTCCAAGTTCAAAAGTTAAGGACATGTAGTCCTGAAGTCCTGAACTTAGAGTTACAAGTTCAAAAGTTAAGGACATATAGTCCTGAAGTCCTGAACTAAGAGTTCCAAGTTCAAAAGTTAAGGACATGTAGTCCTGAAGTCCTGAAGTTAAGTACAAAAGTTAAGGACATGAGCAGAAGGGTATTTTTGTCCGGGCAGTTAAAGTTTATTAAAGCAGTGGCTAAAGACTAAAGACATTTTAAACGGTGGCTTAAAAGTAAATACATATGTTATTAGTAGCCAACCGTGCACTTCCCCCCTTTTTCTTTATCTGTTCGTTTTTTTTATTGCCGTTGCTTTCTGCGTCTTTGCTTCAGAAAGCTTCCCAACCCTTTTGTTATTGAATTGCACTAATGGGCTTGGCCCTTTGTTTTAATTCCTTTTTTTTGGTTTATTTTGTTAGTTGTTGTTTTTTCTTTTTCTTCAAACATAAATTATTTACTAAATACCCCATATGTCCCCCTTTAAAATATTGGGGGTTTTACATCCTCCCCACCTTATGAAATTCGGTCCCCGAATTTAACTCAAGTATGTACCTGTAGACTAAATCACAAAGGGGCACTTTGCTTGCATATCTTTTTCTACTTCCCAAGTAGCTTCTTCAATGGTATGATTTCTCCACAACTTTAACGAACATAATTTCTTTTGACCGTAGCTTTCTTACTTGTCTATCAACAATTGCGATCGGTTCCTCCTCGTAAGACAAATTTTCATCGAGCGGTATAGTAGGTGCTTCAAGCATTTGAGACGCGTCTGATATACATTTTTTTTTTTGCATGGAGACATGAAACACTAGTGAATATTAGATAACTAAGGAGGAAGTTCCAAACGATATGCCACAACTCCCACACGGTCAAGTATTTCATACCAACCTATAAACCTCGGGCTCAACTTACCTCTTTTTATGAATCGCATTACGCCCTTCATAGGAGATACCTTTATGAACACTATGTCTCCAATTGTGAACATTAAGTCTCTTCTTCTCTTATCCACATAAGATTTTTTTTTGTCTGTTTTAAATTGTGAGCAATCGCGGTCTGATCAATTGGACCTTGTCAATAGCTTCTTGCACTAAGTCGGGTCTTAATAAGTTAATCTAACCAGCTTCAAACCTTCCGCTAGGAGAACGGCATCTTCTACCATATAATGCTTCGTACGATGCCATCTGAATACGGGACTGGAAGCTATTATTGTAAGCAAATTCAGCTAAAGGTAGATAAGCATCCCAACTATGATTTGTATAGCACATTCGGACTTTGCGTTTGTGTGCCATAAAACTAGTACTAAGATCTACTCGTGTACCCAATATTTCTTGAAAAGATTTTCAAATCGTGAAGTGAATGTGATCCTCTATTAGAGCTGATGGACAATAGAGTTCTATTGAGTCAGATAACTTTCTGTTCATGTATATCAATGCATATTTTACCTCACTATAAGAGGTTTTGACTAGCAAGAAACGTGGCTACTTGGTAAGCCAATTTACAACTTTCCCACACATAATCATACCTCTAATGGCTTGAGTAATTTAGTCATACAATGTATTTTTCTGTTATATTTCCACTTCAGAGTCTTAAGTTGTTTTAGTGGGCATGTGAGTCACAAGTGTTTGCCTTAACATACCGACATGTCAAATAGTTAGAAACAAAGTTAATGAATTTTTTTTCCTTCTTTCTTTTCCAACCAATCAAATTTTTTTTATAGACATGGTGCATCTTATAGACCTGAGATTTACAGTGTATCTAGAGTTGTAAGCTCCACCACGAATAGCTTGTCTCCACCCATATATGTATGCTGCACATAATTAATTACCTAGTCGAATAATACCCCCACTATTAACAGTTATATCCTTGCTTTTACCAGCTAGAAACCAATCTCGGTAACTAAACAGTCGTTCATCCTCGTATTGTCTTGCCTTTTTACACTCTACATAGGGCTTGACCAATAGCTAATAATGTGTCTGAATTTTTTTTTCATATTGAATCTAATACGTGTAACCTCTAGTCTATACATATCTTCATCCAGAAGTATCTCTACAGGAGCTAAATGTGACGACCCGGCCGGTCGTCTTAAGAATTAACGCCCCGATCCCCTATTAACTGCTTCCCCTAAGTTCATTTCTGCTATTTTGGTTTGTCAGGACGTTCGGTGTTGGGTTTCGGAGAGTTTTGGGGCGCTTAGTCCCTAAATGAGAGCTTAATTGTTGAAAAGTGGTCCGTAGTCGAAACAGTGTGAAGACAACCTCGGAATGGAAATCCGATGGTTTCGTTAGCTCCGTTAGGTGATTTCAGGGTTGGGAGCGTGTTCGGAATGTATTTTGGAAGCCCGTAGCTCATTTGGGCTTGAAATGCCGAAGTTTGAATTTTTGAAGTTTTCGGTCCGATAGTGAGTTTTTGATCCGAGGATCGTATTGGAGTTCCGGAAGTTGCAGTAGCTCCGTCATGTCAATTGGGATGTGTGTGCAAAATTTCAGGTCATTCGGACGTGTTTTGGTTAGGTTTTTTGTCGAAAGCGTGTTTTGATGAAATTTGAAGTTCTTATGCTCAAATCCTCGTTTAATTAAAGTTTCCGGCGTCGTTTTAGGTGGTTTAAGGATTGGTAAAAGTTTGAATGGTGTTATGGGATATGTCTCTAGGTTTGGTTGAGGTCCCGGGGGCCTCGGGTGTATTTCGGATGCTCAACGGAGCATTTTGGAGTTTGAAAATATTGCAGAAATCCTTCAGCTGTTGCAGGTCCCAGATCCTTCTCCGCTTTCGCGGGCCTCCTTTCGCGTTTGCGTAGCTTTGTTGTTCTTCTTGTTCGCGTTCGCGGCCCCTCTCACGCGTTCGCGTAGAGTAGTCCTGGAGGGGGGGGGCCAGTTCCTTATACGCGTTCGCATACCTACCCCGCGTTCGCGTAGCCTCNCCTACCCCGCGTTCGCGTAGCCTCAGCAAATTTCCCATCGCGTTCGCGTAGGCTTCTTCGCGTTCGCATAGGGCAAATCCTGGGCCTTACATTTTTCTTCATCGCGTTCGCACCCAGGTGTCGCGTTCGCGTAGTTTCATATCCTATACCTTCGCGTTCGCATTCCACCCATCGCGATCGCGAAGGGTAAACTTGGCATCTTCAATTTTTCTTCTTCGCGAATGCGAGCTCACCTCCGCGTTCGCGATGCATTAAAGTTCTGGACAGTATTTAATGTTTCAGAAACGAGGGTTAGCCATTTTTATCAAAATATAAGCTTGGGAGCTCGAATTTGGGAGCAATCTCGAGGGGTTTTCGAGGGCAACGATTTGGTAATGATTCTTTACTCCCTTATGCTTAATACCCACTAATCTAATCACAAATTCATCCTTAATTACGGATTTTTGAATGAAAAATGGGTGGAACTTCATAGGCTAAACTATTCAGTTTTGAGTGGGTGTTTGACCTCCAATTTGGGAGATTTTTATACGGTTAGACTCGTGAGAGTACGAGGGTTCTGAAAATGTAAAAATTATTCGATTCCGAGGCGTTGGCCTGAAGGGCATTTTGGTCATTTTACCTAATTTCGCGCCTTAACGTTGAATTAATTAGTAGAATCAGTTGCTTGCGATGTTATTTACAATGTATAATTGGATTGAATGGATTTGGGCCATTTGGAGTCGGATACTCGTGGCAAAAGTGTGATTTCGAGTTGATTTTGGTGCCGGTTCGAGGTAAGTGGCTTGCCTAACCTTGTGTGGGGGACTTTTCCCCTTAGGATATGATATTGGTAATTGAATGCCTTGTGCGTGAGGTGACGAGCGCGTACTTGAGCTAATTGTTGAAAAACCCGGTTTTACTTTAAATATTTAGATTGAGTTTCTTTCTTACCTGCTTTATTCTACTTGCAATTATAGCCTGTGTTAGTTTAGAAAAGCATGCTTAGCTGACCTAAATTGCTTATTTGCTTAAGTTACCTTGATTGTACTACGTGAAGCATGTTAGGCTAGAACTACTTGTTGCCTTGTATTTTCTTGTACTCTAGTTCTGAATATCTTCTTGTTGTGGCTGCGTATTTACATTGGGACTACGGATGTGGGATTCCGGTAGCTCCCCTTGTTTGTTTACTTTGGGACTCCGGGTTCGATTCCCGATAGATCCACCTGCATATTTACTTTGGGACTGCGGGTTAGATTCCCGATAGATCCCCCTGCATATTTACTTTGGGACTGCGGGTTAGATTCCCGATAGATCCCCCTGCATATTTACTTTGGGACTGCAGAGTTCGATTCCCGATAGATCCTCCTGCATATTTACTTTGGGACTGCGGGTTAGATTCCCGATAGATCCCCCCCTGCACATTGATCGTTGGACTACGGGACGGTATCCCGGGAGATCCTTCGGATATATACATATGATGGACTACGGGACGGTATCCCGGGAGATCCACTGGACAGTTGAGAAAAGGACTACAGGACGGTATCCTGGGAGATCCTCATTGTTACCATTGGTATTGAGCTGTACATATTTCGTGTTTACTCCGTTCCTTGTGTAATTGTTATTGCTTTGTTTAGCCTGTCTTATTCCATTGCTGTACTCATTATTACTACCTATTTTCATACTGTTAATTCATATTATATTGTTTAACCTCAGTAGGGCCCTGACCTTCCTCGTTACTACCCAACCGAGGTTAGGCTTGGCACTTACTGAGTACCGCCGTGGTGTACTCATGCCCCTTCTGCGCATGTTTTTCATGTGCAGACCCAGGTACCTCCACTCAGGCGTACTATCCTCGAGGCGGAGAGATCTAGCGGAGACTTCGAGGTATATATGCCGCATCCGCAGACCAGAAGTCTCTATTCTGTTCCAGCTTTAATAGTTACCCTATCCTTTTCTTTCAGTTGTTTAGACATTCTAGAGTTTGAGCAGCATATTACATTTCTATTAGCCTGTGGTTCCCGTGAGTTTCCAGGTTTTGGGATGAAATTATAGACTTCCGCGTTTTACCTTTGGGTTGTATATGCCAAGTGGCACTTATATACCGTTCCTTTTAGTTTTGCTAAATTTAATAAAATGTTTCCGCAATTTATATTTACTTCCGCATTGTTAGGCTTACCTAGTTGTAGGAACTAGGTGCCATCACGACATGTTCATGGAGGGTGAACTGGGGTCGTGACAAGTTGGTGTCAGAGTTCTAGGTTCATAGGAGTCACGGAACACAGGCCGGTTTATTAGAGTCTCGCTGATCGGTACGGAGACGTCTGTACTTATCTACGAGAGGCTATGTAACTGTTAGGAAAATTTCACTTCATTTGATTTCCTGTCGTGCGAAATTTTTGACACCACAATCCTAAACTTCTGCCTCTATTCTCTCACAGATGGTGAGGACACGTGCTACTCGAGATGATCAGGCACCCGCGCCCCCTACTGCAGCCGTCAGAGGCCGGGGTCGGGGTAGAGGCCGAGGATGCGCCCGTGGTGCAGCGAGAGCACCTGCGCGAGCTGCCGCCGAGGTACCACCAGCAGACCCACCCGGAGATCAGGCACCCGACATGCCTACTGCCACTACTACTCCAGCTCTTCAGGAAACTTTGGCGCAGTTCCTGAGCATGTTTGGTACGTTGATTCAGGCGGGATTGATTCAGGTTGTACCGACTACTTCACAGACCGGGGGAGGGACCTAGACTCCCGCCGCCCCCACTCCAGAGCAGCAGATTCCCATTGGTCAGTTTCCAGGCGTCATGGCAACACGGCCTGTGGTCCCAGTTCAGCGGTTGGTGAGGACCTCTCGCCAAGTAGGAGACAGGTAGGTCCAGGAGAGAGAGGACAGACGTGGTCAGGAGGGAGAGTATAGAGGAGTGAGTAGGCCTCGTAGATTGGGGAGGCCCCCTGGTCCTTATTTTGGAGGCAGGGTGCATCATGGTAGAGGTTTTGTGGGCCAGCCAGCTCAGTTTGCATCTCAGATTTCACACAGAGTTTCAGGTGTTCAGGGGTCACGGAGTACCCGTACTGCACAGTTTCCACCCCCACGTCGGCCGCGAGGTTTCTTTGAGTGTGGTGACACACGCCACATGGTTAGGGACTGCCCCAGACTTGGTAGGGGTGCAACTTCACAGACTTCTCGGCCACAGCATGCCCCGCAGAGTTCCCAGGCCATGGTTACAGCCCCAGTTGCTACCCCACCTACTCGTGCCGAGGCTGTTGCCTCCGATTCCGTCACTACAGGTATTGTCATGGTTTGCTATAGAGGTGTATCGGTTCTATTCGATCTAGGCTCCACTTATTTTTATGTGTCTTCTTATTTTGCTCCGCACTTGGGTGTATCTCAGAATTTCCTTGACTTTCCCTGTTTATGTTTCTACTCTTGTGGGGGATTCTCTTGTTGTGAACCGCGTTTATCGGTCATGTTTGATTACTATTCGTGGTTTTGAGACCAGAGCGCATTTATTGTTACTCAGTAAGGTTGATTTTGATATTATTTTGGGCATGGACTGGTTGTCGCCCCATTTTGCTATTCTTGATTGTCACGCCAAGTCGATGACGCTGGTCATGCCAGGTATACCACGTGTTGAGTGGGGGGGAGGGGGGTGCCTTAGATCACACTCCCAGTAGAGTTATCTTTTTCCTTAAAGCTCAGCGTATGGTTGAGAAAGGGTGTGCTGTGTATTTTAGCTTATGTGAGAAATGTCAGTGTTGATACCCTTTTTGTTGATTCAGTCCCAATGGTATAGGATTATCACGATGTGTTTCCAGCTGATCTTCCGGGCATGCCTCCCGATAGAGACATTGATTTTGGCATTGATTTGTTGCCGGGCACTCAGCCCATTTCCATTCCTCCGTATCGTATGGCTCCTCCTGAGTTGAAGGAGTTGAAGGATCAGTTGCAGGAATTGCTTGATAAGGGTTTTATTCGCCCCAGCATTTCACCGTGGGGGTGCTCCTGTCTTGTTGTGAAGACAAAAGGATGGTTCCATGCGTATGTGTATCGATTATCGCCAGTGGAACAAGGTTACAGTGAAGAACCGTTATCCCTAGCCCCGTATTGATGATCTGTTTGACCAGCTTAAGGGCGCACAGGTGTTTTCTAAGATTGACTTGCGCTTACGTTACCATCAGTTGAAGATTCGGGAGCCAGATATCCCGAAGACTGCCTTCAGGACTCGGCATGGTCATTACGAGTTCCTTATTATGTCATTTGGGCTGACCAATGCCCCAGCAACTTTTATGCATTTGATGCACAGTGTGTTCAGGCCATATCTTGACTCGTTTGTTATTGCTTTTATTGATGATATTCTGGTGTATTCCCGAAGTCGGGAAGATCATGAGCAACACCTGAGGACCGTGCTTCAGACCCTGAGAGAGAAGAAGTTATATGCAAAGTTCTCAAAATGTGAGTTTTGGTTGAGTTCTGTGGCATTCTTAGGCCACGTGGTTTCGAGTGAGGGCATTCGGGTGGATCCGAGGAAGATAGAGGCCGTGCGGAGTTGGCCCAAGCCATCCTCAGCTACAGAGATTCGCAGTTTCCTTGGTTTGGTGGGCTATTACCGTCATTTTGTGGAGGGGTTTTCATCGATTGCAGCCCCTATGACTAGATTGACCCAGAAGGGTGCCCCATTTTAGTGGACAGAGGAGTGTGAGGTGAGCTTTTAGAAGCTCAAGACAGCTTTGATTTAAGCCCCTATTTTGATATTGCATACTGGTTCGGGGTCCTATATAGTTTATTGTGATGCCTCACGGGTTGGCCTTGGAACGGTGTTGATGCAGGACGGTAGAGTGATTGCCTATGCATCCAGACAGTTGAAGATACATGAGAAGAACTACCCTGTCCACGACCTTGAGTTAGTTGCTATTGTTCATGCCTTGAAGATTTGGCGTCACTATTTGTACGGTGTGCCTTGTGAGATTTATACTGACCACCGGAGTTTGCAGCACTTGTTCAAGCAAAAGGATCTAAATTTGCGCCAGAGGAGGTGGTTAGAGTTGTTGAAGGACTATGATATTACTATTCTGTATCTCCCGGGCAAGGCCAATGTAGTGGCGGATGCCTTGAGTCGTCGTGCGGAGAGTTTGGCATATTTACCAGCTCCGGAGAGGTCTATGGCGATGGATGTTAAGGCCTTAGCCAGCTAGTTTGTGAGATTGGACCTTTCGGAGCCAGTCGGGTTCAAGCTTGTGTGGTTTCCCAGTCTTCCTTATTTGATCGTATCAGGGAGCAGCAATATGAGGACCCCCATTTACTTGTCCTTAAGGACAAGGTTCAGCGTGGGGATGCCAGGGATGTGACCATTGGAGATGATGGGGTATTGAGGATGCAGGGCCGGATAGGTGTGCCCAATGTTGATGGGCTTCGGGAGTTTATTCTAGCAGAGGCCCATAGTTCGCGGTATTCTATCCATCCGGGTGCCGCGAAGATGTACCAGGACTTGAGGCAGCACTATTGGTGGATGCGGATGAAGAAATATATAGTTGGGTATGTGTCTAGATGCCTCAACTGCCAGCAGGTGGGGTATGAGCACTAGCAACCGGGTGGGTTGCTTCAGTAGATAGGGATTCCGGAGTAGGAATGGGAACGCATCACCATGGACTTTGTATCGAGACTTTCACGGACCTTGAAGAAGTTTGATGCCATTTGGATCATTGTGGATCGGCTGACCAAGTCTGCTCATTTCATTCCTGTGTGTACCACTTATTCATCGGAGCGGTTGGCGGAGATTTATATCCGGGAGATCGTCCGTCCGCATGGTATTCCAGTTTCTATTATTTCGGATAGAGGTACTCAGTTTACATCGCGGTTCTGGAGAGCCGTGCAGCAGGAGTTAGGTACTCGGGTGGAGTTGAGCACAGTATTTCACCCCCAGACGGACGGACAGTCCGAGCGCACTATTCAGATTCTTGAGGATATGCTCCGTGCGTGTATGATTGAGTTTGGAGGGTCTTGGGATCATTTCTTGCCATTGGCGGAGTTTGCTTACAACAACAGTTATCAGTCCAGCATTCAGATGGCGCCGTATGAGGCTTTATATGGTAGGAAGTGTAGATCTCCGGTGGGTTGGTTTGAGCCGGGTAAGGCCAGGCTATTGGGCATAGAGTTAGTTCAGGATGCATTGGAGAAAGGTAAGATGATTCAGGATAGACTCCGTACAGCCCAGTCCAGACAGAAGAGTTACGCGGACAGGAAGGTTCGTGATGTTTCACATATGGTCGGAGAGCGGGTTCTGCTTCGCGTTTCGCCTATGAAAGGCGTCATGAGATTTGGGAAGAAAGGAAAGTTGAGTCCGAGGTTTATTGGCCCTTTTGAGATTTTGAGGCGAGTTGGGGAGGTTGTTTATGAGCTTGCCTTACCTCCCAGCTTGACCGGGGTTCATCCGGTATTTCATGTTTCGATGCTACGGAGGTATCACGGTGAACCGTCGCACGTGTTGGATTTCAGTTCAGTCCAGTTGGACAAGGATCTATCCTATGTTGAGGAGCCAGTGGCTATATTGGACAGGCAGATCAGAAAGTTGAGGTCAAAGAACATTGCTTCAGTGAAGGTTCAGTGGCAGGATCAGCCGGCCGAGGAGGCGACTTGGGAGACCGAGCGGGATATGCGCAGCCAGTACCCTCATCTTTTCCCTACTTCAGGTATGTTCTCTATGCTCGTTCGAGGACGAACGAATGTTTAAGTGTAGGAGGATGTGACGACCCGACCGGTTGTCTTAAGAATTAACGCCCCGATCCCCTATTAACTGCTTCCCCTAAGTCATTTCTGCTATTTTGGTTTGCCGGGACGTTCGGTGTTGGGTTTCGGAGAGTTTTGGGACGCTTAGTCCCTAAATGAGAGCTTAAGTGTTGAAAAGTTGTCCGTAGTCGGAACAGTGTGAAGACGACCTCGGAATGGAGATCCGCTGGTTCCGTTAGCTCCGTTAGGTGATTTCAGGGTTGGGAGCGTGTTCGGAATGTATTTTGGAAGCCCGTAGCTCATTTGGGCTTGAAATGCCGAAGTTTGAATTTTTGAAGTTTCCGATCCGATAGTGAGTTTTTGATCCGAGGGTCGGATTGGAATTCCGGAAGTTGCAGTAGCTCCGTCATGTCATTTGGGATGTGTGTGCAAAATTTCAGGTCATTCAGACGTATTTTGGTTAGGTTTTTTATCGAAATAGTGTTTTGATGAAATTTGAAGTTCTTAGGCTCAAATCCTTGTTTAATTCTACTTTTCGGCGTCGTTTTAGGTGGTTTAAGGATTGGTACAAGTTTGAATGGTGTTATGGGATATGTATGTAGGTTTGGTTGAGGTCCCGGGGGCCTCGGGTGTGTTTCGGATGCTCAACGGAGCATTTTAGAGTTTGAAAATGTTGCAGAAATCCTTCAGCTGTTGCAGGTCCCAGATGCTTCTCCGCATTCGCGGGCCTCCTTTCGCGTTCGCGTAGCTTTGTTGTTCTTCTTGTTCGCGTTCGCGGCCCCTCTCACGCGTTCGCGTAGAGTAGTCCTGGAGGGGGGGCCAGTTCCTTATACGCGTTCGCATACCTACCCCGCGTTCGCGTAGCCTCAGCATATTTCCCATCGCGTTCGCGTAGGCTTCTTCGCGTTCGCATAGGGCAAATCCTGGGCCTTACATTTTTCTTCATCGCGTTCGCACCCAGGTGTCGCGTTCGCGTAGTTTCATATCCCATACCTTCGCGTTCGCATTCCACCCATCGCGATCGCGAAGGGTAAACTTGGCATCTTCAATTTTTCTTCTTCGCGAACGCGAGCTCACCTTCGCGTTCGCGATGCATTGAAGTTCTGGACAGTATTTAATGTTTCAAAAACGAGGGTTAGCCATTTTTATCAAAATACAAGCTTGGGAGCTCGGATTTGGGAGCAATCTCGAGGGGTTTTCGAGGGCAACGATTGGGTGATGATTCTCTACTCCCTTATGCTTAACCCACTAATCTAATCACAAATTCATCCTTAATTTCGGATTTTTGAATGAAAAATGGGTGGAACTTCATAGGCTAAACTATTGAGTTTTGAGTGGGTGTTTGACCTCAGATTTGGGAGATTTTTATACAGTTAGACTCGTGAGAGTACGAGCGTTCTGCAAATGTGAAAATTATTCGATTCCGAGGCGTTGGCCTGAAGGGCATTTTGGTCATTTTACCTAATTTCGCGCCTTAACGTTGAATTAATTAGTAGAATCAGTTGCTTGCGATGTTATTTACAATGTGTAATTGGATTGAATAGATTTGGGCGATTTGGAGTTGGATACTCGTGGCAAAAGTGTGATTTCGTGTTGATTTTGGAGCCGGTTTGAGGTAAGTGGCTTGTCTAACCTTGTGTGGGGGACTTTTCCCCTTAGGATATGATATTGGTAATTGAATGCCTTGTGTGTGAGGTGACGAGCGCGTACTTGAGCTAATTGTTGAAAAACCCGGTTTTACTTTAAATATTTAGACTGAGTTTCTTTCTTACCTGCTTTATTCTACTTGCAATTATAGCCTGTTTTAGTTTAGAAAAGCATGCTTAGCTGACCTAAATTGCCTATTTGCTTAAGTTGCCTTGATTGTACTACGTGAAGCATGTTAGGCTAGAACTACTTGTTGCCTTGTATTTTCTTGTACTCTAGTTCTGAATATCTTCTTGTTGTGGCTGCATATTTACATTGGGACTACGGATGTGGGATTCCGGTAGCTCCCCCCTTGTTTGTTTACTTTGGGACTGCGGATTCGATTCCCGATAGATCCCCCTGCATATTTACTTTGGGAATGCGGGTTAGATTCCTGATAGATCCCCCTGCATATTTACTCTGGGACTGCGGGTTAGATTCCCGATAGATCCCCCTGCATATTTACTTTGGGACTGCGGGTTAGATTCCCGATAGATCCCCCCTGCACATTGATAGTTGGACTACGGGACGGTATCCCGGGAGATCCTTCGGATATATACATATGATGGACTACGGGACGGTATCCCGGGAGATCCACTGGACAGTTGAGAAAAGGACTACAGGACGGTATCCTGGGAGATCCTCATTGTTACCATTGGTATTGAGCTGTACATATTTCGCGTTTACTCCGTTCCTTGTGTAATTGTTATTGCTTTGTTTAGCCTGTCTTATTCCATTGTTGTAATCATTATTACTGCCTATTTTCATACTGTTAATTCATATTATATTGTTTAACCTCAGTAGGGCCCTGACCTTCCTCGTCACTACCCAACCGAGGTTAGGCTTGGCACTTACTGAGTACCACCGTGGTGTACTCATGCCCCTTCTGCGCATGTTTTTAATGTGCAGACCCCAGGTACCTCCACTCAGGCGTACTATCCTCGAGGCGGAGAGATCTTGCGGAGACTTTGAGGTATGTCTGCCGCGTCCGCAGTCCAGGAGTCTCTATTCTGTTCCAGCTTTAGTAGTTACCTTATCCTTTTCTTTCAGTTGTTTAGACATTCTGGAGTTTGAGCAGCATATTACATTTCTATTAGCCTGTGGTTCCCGTGAGTTTTCGGGTTTTGGGATGAAATTATAGACTTCCGCGTTTTACCTTTGGGTTGTATATGCCAAGTGGCACTTATATACCGTTCCTTTTAGTTTTGCTAAATTTAATAAAATGTTTCCGCAATTTATATTTACTTCCGCATTGTTAGGCTTACCTAGTTGTAGGAACTAGGTGCCATCACGACATGTTCATGGAGGGTGAACTGGGGTCATGACACTAAATGCGTCAAATCATCCATAGTTTTTTTTTTGGCATAAGCTATAATATTTATCTTTCCCGAACAGTACAAAACAGTACAATTATATCTTCAGTAGTTCCCTCCATCAGCATTGCTAAATATTTATATCTCTGTTGGTTTTAAATGTACTTCAGGATCTTGTGCTAGGTATAAATCTCATAGGTTTCTTCGTATAAATAGTGTCTCTAAATCATAAAAGGAAATACCAATATGACCATCTCCAAATCATGAATGGCATAATACGACTTGAGCTTCTTCAATTTCCTTGGAGCATAGACTATAACGCGATTATTTTGCATGAGAAAATATCCTAATCCTACCATTGAAGTATCACATAACATCGTGAATCCTCTAGAGCCTATTGGAGTAAGGCTAATATTAGTGTGGTTGTCAAACATGCTTTCTCGTTGTACATTTCTCCATCCACTGAAATTTAGTGATTTTCTATGTTAACTTGGTGAGTGGTGGTGCTATTCTAGAGAAATCCTACACAAAATGCCTTAATTGTGGTCAAGGAAAAATGTGATTCCATCGCGAAACGCGGGGGTTTGACCGCGTTCGCATTAGAAGAAATGTCAACTGGGACAGAAGGGTGTTTTAATAATATTTCATCCGCGAGCCTAAGTCATTTTCCTCCATTGTTGAGTATTTTTAGAGCTTCTTGAGAGCAATTGAAGAGGGATTCGAAGAGGATTGATTGGAGGTAAGTTCTTATGACCAAAAAACGTGATTATTACATGTGAAATGACTGAAATTCATGGAAATTTAGGCTAAACATTGAAAGAACTAGGGCTTGAGAAGATTTTGAGATTTTAAATTGGGATTTGAAAGGCGTCAGTTTGAGCTCGGACTTTGGAGAGTTCTTGATATGCATAGAACTCGGCGAGATTAAGAACCCGTTGATGTACAAAAAAATTTTGAGTTTCGAGAAAGTGGGCCCAGGGCTCGGTTTTGCTAATTTTTGGGTATTTTCCGATATTTTTTCGATTTGTTTTCGCTTTGGGTTTTGTTCCCTTAGCCTGTTGTGACGTTATTCGTTGTGTTTTTGGTTAGATTCGACGCGGTTGGAGGCGATTTGGAGGGAAATATGTGTCCCTGAGCTAGAGATTCGCCGGTTCAGGTGGAGTAATGATTGTAAATTGATTATCCTGAAGGGTTTGAAACCCCGAATTTGAACATCATAGGTGCTATATTGAGGTGACCATTGCACGCCGGATAGCGAGCGTGGGGTAGAGCACCGTTGGGGATATGCGACTTGGTCCGGTTCCCGATTGATGAATTACTGCGTATTTGTCTGAAATTACTTTTATCATCACATTTGGGCTGTTGCCATATTTTGGGCTTTGTTCCAGCTATATTTGGAACCCTTCGGGGATTGTTGTTGAAAATTCCTCACTGTTTTATTATATACTTGAGCTTCAGTCACGTATTTTCCACTTGTTTTAAGAAACTCAGCCAAAGTTTTAACATGGCCTTAAATGCTTGAAATGATATTCTCAAAAATATTTAGAGTGAGCCATCATGTCTTACGATTGCCCGAGTGGCTTGTTTGAATCTTTGACTGGGTAAGGCCGAGGGCCTGTATTGTGAGGATACTTTTGGATCGGGCTGCACGCCCGCAAAGTGTTAACTGATTTGTATGAGGTCGAGGGCCTAGATTTTTGATGCCACGAGATGTCTTTGATATTGCGCTTGGGCCGTAAGGGGCCCCTCCGGAGTCTGCACACCCCAGTGAGCGCCGTCGACGATAAATGGATCGGGCTGCACTCCGCACGGTTATGTGCAGCGGGCTGCATGCCGCAGTGGTAGCTAGTATGTCTGTGTGTTTACTTTATTTTTCATTTGCCTCCCTTTACCTATTGTTTGTGCTACTTCATAGTTGATATCTACCGGATTGCCTGACATTATTGTTAATTGAGTGTTTGGTGCCGAGGGCCGGAACTTTATGCTTATCTGCACTATTTGATTTGCATTAGTTTGCATACCTGTTGAAAAGTCATTTTTCAAAAGAGTTTTAAACCGAAGCTAGATATTTCTAAAGATTTCAACAGCTTCACTGCTTTCTCAAGGTTTAAACACTGACTTCTTACTATAGCATGATGATATGTCATACGTGATTCCTTACCGCTTAGTTGTTATTTACTTTTATACTCACTTACTCACTTTACTCCCCTGAACCCCGTGTGCAGATGCAGGTTATTTATTATCCCCGGTAGCGGGGGTTTGGCCGATCAGATCAGAGATATAGGAGTTTAACGGAGGTGACTGCCAGCGTATCGCTAGCATCGTTCTTTCTCCCTTGTGTTCAATTATTCTTAATTAGTGTACTTGTTAGACTTGTGGTTGACTTACATTCTAAATAGATGCTCGTGACTTGTGAACCGATTAGGGCTGGGTGGCGGTTGTAATTCTCTAATTAATATTTTTAAGTCATACTTTAGTTGTTTATTCATGATTAATTATTTTGTGAAAAGACGAGTTGGGTTAGTTGCTGGGCCTTCGTCTTCACGAGGGCGCCATTCACGACCAGTGCGGGGTTGGTCGTGACAATTTGATTAAGAACCGAAATGCCGATTATTATCTTAAAATATTTCCTATGAGTATATACGGATTACAGAAGACAAGTATAAATGGGAAGTAGACTTTTGAAGGATCCCGTAGCTAACGCGGTGTTTTCGTTAGGCTGGTGCACCTTGTATTTACCGATTACAGAGTACAGTTTTATAGCCTCTCGCTAGTGGGAAGGTAGAATAGCATACCGTTGACCGATTTCCCTCGAGTAGAGGACTATCTTATATTGACTTCTGCGAAGAAGTTCCACAGTTATATGCGATACATGATCCTTCATTGGAACCTCCCAAATGTGGAATATTGATATTAGCATGGTTAGCGAGCTTAATTACCGAAACTGTTAATTGTTTATACTTACAAGAAAAACATTGACGAGACTGAAAATTAATTTATTGTTTCTGAAAGGGCATTTTTAATGTTATTTCTGTTTGACTATACTAGCAATTTTCTGACTTTGTCCCCAACAAAGAACGAATTGTGATAAGTGTTATTACTCACTGAGCTAGAGACTTCATTCCCCGCTAAATATTTTTTTATACGAGCAGCAGTTGATGCAGGCGAGGGATTTCGTTAATTAGAGCGTACAGCTTGATATATTCCTCGGTGAGCTTCGCACTTGTTCGCGTGGACAGAGATTCTATTTATTGTTTATAGTCTTTTCCATTGAACTCTAGAGTCGCTCCATAGTCATTATTTTAGTGTCCATGAGATATTCTTTTGTTTATTTATAGTCCTATGTTGAGTATCGTTCCTCATTTATCAAAGTTGAGATTAAATTAGAATTTTCTAGGTTAGTTTGGTGGTTTAGTTATGGTAGACTTGTGTTGGTAATTGACAAGTTGTCAATTATTTTGTATGATAATTTGGAGTTTGGTTGTTGATTTTGAGACAGGAAAATTTTTTTGGGATGGTCAAAAAAACAGGCGGAAACTCTGTCCGATTTTCTGTAAAATTACCGATGAGGCTTACTTGGAGCAACTTGCTTCTAAGCGCCGGTCACAAATTCCTAAATTTAGTCCTTACAAAGTTGGTAATCCAGAGCCCTAGGTTATTCTTGTGACTTAATGGAGCACCACGTCGGTAGTAGAATCATCAATTTGGTTATGTAGCCGGCCATTCCCATAATCGTCGTGATTTGCGAGGACGTGGATAGGATGTATCTTTCTTTCATTCTTATTCTTCCGTACGTGTGTGGCCGACTAAGATCAAATAATTGAAGTCTGTCATCGTTATCCTTTTCCTGTTTTACTCATATCAATTCATCCGATAATAGGAATTGGGCTTAGAGGTTCAAAAGACATCAAATTTGCCACTAGATAGGCAATCTCTCCTACAAGGTAAAGTTGACAGAGTAAGTAGGACAAGGCAATGAAAGACCTGTTTTTTCCACAATGAAGTCTTACCGCTAAGATGTCCTAAGTTGCTCGGACCGGGTGCGGGATCCGAATAACAGGGCACGGTCCGAATATCGGATTCGGCAAAAATCTAAATTAAGATTCGGGGGTGCGGATCCGCGATATGGATACGGGCTGCGGGATTCGCTAATAAAAATAGAGCTATAAAAATATTATAAAATTTTGAGAGCATATTTTCTGTGAAAAACTTACATGAATCATTGTAGAGTTCAATCTTTCCTTCTCCAAAGATGGACATTATTATTTCATTTCTCCTAAACATCTGTTTTATTTTTTTATTTTGAGAATCAAAATCTCAATTTTTCTCGCCAAATTTGTTCAATGGACTCAGGTCAAAGATGGTCCGAAGTCAGTTGAACGAATCCGGGACGTATCCCGCTCCCGACTCCCGTCTCGTATCAGAACGGGACGACACCAAAATCGAAGAGTCGCGGCCACTTGATAGAGTCATTCTTAGAAATTAGTACGAGTTCACCATTAAATAGCACCAGGAATGCCATTACAAAAGTATTATCTTCATGCAAGGTAAATTGAGGTCTCGATGGATATATTGTGGTATAGACAACGAGAAGAAATGAGTCAACAACAAGGCTCTGGAAGCCTTAACATTAAATAGGACTAAGTCAGAACCAAAGAATATTACTCTACTAAGAGTTCCTACAATTTAAAGCCACTAAGTTTACCATTTTCTTTGTTAATGTAGAAGGATCCTCCCGGGTTATTTGACGAAATACTTAAAGCATTATGAGTTCTATAATATTCCAGCGAGAGCTTGTTGATCTTAGCTACTTATTGACTAAGAGTATATTGAAAACAAAGATATATGGAATGAAACCATATTGGTTAGGGACACGGTTAAGAAGTGACAAAAATGATTAGAAATAATTCAGTAAACTTTTATGAATCGTTTACTTCTCGATAGTCGAAAGCGGCAAAATCAAATAGGTACGTTAAGAAATTAATTCAGATGATGGATGTACTGACATGTAACACCACGTTTTATAATCGGCTTAGGTACGCTGATGCCTTAGGTTCTAGAGGCCTCTCTCCAATGGTTGGTTAACCGTTTAAAACAAGGCAATACGAGAATATACAAGACTCAGACTATTAATTTGAGAGTTGAACTTGCTAGAAAATAAAAAATCTAAGAAACTGAGATTGTGATTATAATGGCAACTAAGAATCATTTTAAGAAGGTAGAGACATAAAAATCTCGCATTAATGATTTTTTTCTTATATGGGACAAAAGGTTAGATTAAATAACATCTTGAGATATTATGAGATCCTTTAATAGTTGCCACTTTTATGGGAAGTATTCTCGTACATTTGAAACTTTGTATTAAGCTTATCAGATTCAAATGAGAGAGAGGTATGCCCTATCTAGCCAAATTGTACTTGACCCTTCTTGATTTTAACGTGCTTTATAGTTGTATTGGTTAAATATCTTATTAAATTACCTTTTACTAACGATTGCGAAGGTAGTTAGATTGACACATATCTAGGCAAAACCTAATTGTCCAAAAAAAAAAAATCATATCCAGTGATAGTCGAGGTTATAATCATTTAAGAAGAGGCTCTATACCAATTATTCAAATAATATGGTTAGGGTCTCGAACTTTTCGTAAAGAGATTCCAGAGATGGTGAAACTTAGGTTGAAAAAAGAGAAGTATGCATAATGAGAGTATTTCTCTAATGTATTCTAAGGAATTACTAAGGACTATCTCCAATATGAAGAAATAGACTTCGATATTGAGCTGCACTGACACGCAAACTATATCATATTGGCACCAACAGAGTTTGATAGAGGCTAAATTGATAATGACCGACTACTGGACACAGGTTTTATCATACCGATGTTTGCACCATGGGGTACCCAATAATTGTTTGAAAAAAAAAAGGATTAAGTCTTTAAGAATGTGGGTCAAACTACAATTAAATAAGGGTATAATATACACAACAAAACATCCTTTGTCTTGTATAGATAACTTGTTGATCAGTTACAAGAGCCATTGATCTTTTAGCTGGTTATCAATCAGTTTAGAAATAAGAAAGGAAGATATTTTGATGTTTGCCTCATTGTACTCGGTACAACATTATGAGTTACCTGTGATATCTTCTTTTAGATTGGCCAATGATCCAATGCCTGATGTAATATAATGAATATGGTGTTTCCAAATTGTTTTGGAGAAAAAATTTCAATAGCTTTTACTTACTAATATCTGGTATATTCTCGACCCAGGAAGGCACGATAATCACTTGAAAAATATGCCAAAGACGCTGCAGGAAATCAACTTTTGGTTTTCCAAGTTCTTCAATTAGCTAGACTTGATGGATTCATACACAAAGTATCTAAGAACAAAAAAAATGGTAGATTCTAAAAAAATATAAGCAGTTCATAGATGGTTAGACCCTTTCCCCTACAGAGATTACCTTTGGCTTGACAAGGCTTACTATAGGA
>NW_017677273.1:0-9152 GCF_001879085.1 Nicotiana attenuata
AACTTGAAGAACCTTGGATAAAGAGAAGGCTTTGGAAATCTGGATCCCGGAACTGGCTCAATCGCATGTTATTAGACATCAAGGTTGAATTAGGCTACTCGGATCTATCTGTTAGCTTTTGATGTATCTTTTAATTTCCAGTTTGATTCATTGGGTTGTAATAATTTTGTATGAAACTCAGGGAGTATAGTAAAAGGGTGTGGGATGGGTCTTTACTTTTCTTGTATCCCAGGGGTAGAAATCATGAATTAGGATTTTATTTAAACTAGAAATCCTGCCTATAGGGTCTTTAATACTGATTCAATCACATAGAGACCATGCCTATAGGATTTAACGCTTAACTTTACCGCAAAATCACCTAGAAAGCATGTCTATAGGATTTAACATTCATGTTCTGTAATGACACATATAGAGATCATGTCTATAGGCTCTTGCATTTCTGCATATATAAATGTCATTAGGCAAACCGTTTATAGGCTTAATAACAAAGTTGCATATAGACATCATGTGTATAAGACTCTTATTGATGTCATGAAAGGGTGTTAAAATCGGTAAACATATAGAAAGCATGCCTATAGGAAACCTTGTCTTTAATAGCATCATTCGTTCTTAAGCAGTATCGATTGCTGGAACTAGTGTCTTTACTAAAACTGGTAATTTTCTACTTCTGAAACCCGCTAAAATTGGTAAACCTTTTTCCTATAGCCAATCTGCACTCCCCCGAAACTTGTAAACCTTTTAATCAGTCTACATCTTTTCTGAAACAACTGGTAACTCTTTTCTAAAAATCGGTTTGCATCTTTTCTCTTTGTTTAAACTGATAATTCTTTTTTCTAAAATCAACTTGCATCTTTTCTGAAACTACTGGTAACTCTTTGCATCTTTTCCTGAAATTAATAGATCCTACGCCTAGGTTTTTATTTCAACTCATAAACAAAGGTTGGCTAATTAATGAATTGGGTCAGTCCCTGACAACTGTATCCGAGTTGCCTAATGCAGACTCTCTGTTTAAATACATGTGTTGAACCAGTCCGCTCGCTGCTTAATTTAATCTAAGACCAAATCAGTATTTGTCAAGGCATGCTAAACTAAATGGTTGTTTGACTTCTGGGGTTAATTTGAGCCTTGTATGCTTGCTTGTCCTCCCCTTTTACTTGATACTTGTTTTGAATGTCGAGCTAGAATTTTATCCTTTAAACTCCACAAAGGCCCCCATCCCTTTCTTCCCCTTTAGGATTAGAAGTCCTAATACCCCGGGACTAATAGGATTGGGACGGGTAGTAGCATGCGATAAGTAAACGATACCATTCCGCGCTTTAATACCTTAACGGGGTGGGAAGGGTTGACATGGAGATGATGATTACATGATAACACTCCGCGTACAACTAAGTACCAGTGTTGTGCGAATGATCCATGTAATGTATAAACCTAGGACCCCTTTCTCCTTCTTTATTAGTTTAACAAAATTTTCTGAATCTTTAAAGCTATTGCATTTTCAATTTCTGCTTCTCGCATGATCTTTCAGATTATTTGCATTAAGTACTTGACCTTTTCCTCTACTTGCACGTTTTTACAAAAATTGCTCCTTTAAAATTCAGCACTTCTTTTAACCTTTTGTGCTTCTTGTACTTGTTTATTTACATTTACATCTAAAGTCACAATTGTAGCATGGCCGGAAACCACACTAGTGGATCTTGAGGGGTGCCTAACACCTTCCCCTCGAGATAATTTCAAGCCCTTACCCAAAACTCTGGTCTGCATCTTTAATTCTTCTAAAAGTGTCCTAATGCACTATAATCATTAGGCGGCGACTCTCCAAACTCTCAAAAAACCCAATTCCCAAAGTGGGAAAAAAGTTGTCTTCCCAAATGTCGTGAACCCGATTCCGCGAGGAGAAAAAAAGGGGGCGTCGACAGTGCTTGCAACATCTCAAAAATGACTTGAAGGCTAACTTCTCTTTCCTCCCGAGCTGGAGTCCCTATGCTTCATGTTGGTTTTCCCCGTGCACACTTCTGTTGGTATGAGTGTTTACATCGACATGCACAGCGTTGCGTGAGCCCAAGTCGACGGGGATTTGTGTTGGTGCCACCCCTGGGTTTTGCGGTGGTACACCGGCATCTGCACTGTTCTCTCCATGAAGCCCAATACTGTTGTTTTCGTGTGCATTTGCTGAGTTAGACGTTTTTTGACATGAAATCAAAGATTCTCGGACAAGAAAAAGTGTGAAGAGTAACTTGTGTTTTCATAAAACTAGCACCAAAACAATCACTATTATTTTTAGCCCCACGGTGGTGTCACGCCTCCTTTTTTACCCGGGGGTATATGTGAGTTTTTCCAATTAAAGTGACATTAATCAAAATGGGATTAATTAAATTATCAGAGTCGACACTTGGAATAGTTTATTTGGTGTCCCAAGTCACCGGTTTATTTTAAAATCCCAAATCGAGGAAATTTGACTTTTATTTTAAAGTCTGCGAACCAGAAATTCTAGGTAAGGAATTCTGTTAACCCGGGAGAAGGTGTTAGGCATTCCCTGGTTCCGTGGTTCTAACACGGTCGCTTAAACTATTTAAATTAGCCTATTATCCGATTTATTACATGTTTTAACCTATTGTGCACTTTTAACTTTAGAAATCGCTTTTAATATTTTAAAAATTATTTTTTTATAGGAAAATTCAACGTTATTTAAAAAATGCCTTGAACCACGCTACATGAAATACACCAGCGGTTCGCAACACGTTCTATTTAATATTGTTGAAGAATTGAACTTGGGTTACATGAAATGAACACCCGAAATTTTAAAAGAAATCACAACTACGTTACGGGAACTGTACCCGTATCTATGATTGAATTAATTAAAGAACGCGCCTAAAGCAACTACGAAGGTTCAAATTAACGACAACATTTGTGAGGGCCATGAGGGATTTAATTGATGGAACACCTCGATTTTTAAAGGTTTGAATTAATTTCATGAGGGCCATGGGTTATTAAAGGAAAATGGCACACCTCAAATTTTCTACAAGAGTTAACTAATTTTATGAGGGCCATGGGCTTAAGGGTTTTACTTGGCATGGCACACCTCAAAAGATTTTAAAAGAGCAGAATTTAATTAAGGGATTCTAAGGATGTTCTTATTTTAAAACTAACCTAAACTTAACAAAGCCAATTGAACGTGGACAGGTTTTTAATCAGTTTTTCGGACCAAAGGGATGGGCCAACAGCGGTTTACTGAACAAATCAACTTTTAGAGCTGTAATTGGGGTCAAAATTTTGGCCTAGAAATTCAAAAGGGGTTAAGAATATCATTGCTGACTTTTGGACCAAGCAGCCCACATTGGGCTTAAATTTAGGCGGGCCCAGTTATGGTTATCTAACATCGGGCCTGTCTACCTCTAAAATTAACAGCAACTAAATATCAGTTTTTGCTTAACTAAACTAAAATCAAGGTATGGAAATCAAATTGCCGTCCAGCTTTTAAAAAAAATTAGCCACATGATTTTCAAGGCATGAGAAGTATATACTTGAAACATGATTAAAAGAAAAATGGAAACATATGGATTTGGGCTCAAGACCCAGGCCCAATGGCCTAGGTTCAATGTTCTTTTCGTGGTCAGCATTCAATTGGGCCTCATGTTCAGCCCCTTTTTACCCTTGCGGATTGGGGCTCTCAACCCAGCCCATTGCACTACTACAATTATGAATACTATTATGGGTTATTCATATAAAACTGAAGTCTTACTTATTACAGCACTTCATACAAAATCAAAATTAAAAGAAAATCTATGAATATTACATGATACCCTATTAGATACATATAATGCTATTCTGATTACTAATCTGCTATAATGCTTGTTTCATTGATGAACCAATAGACAACCTGCCTCCCTTGGATATTGTTTATCCATCAAAGCCGGGCCTCTCACATAAAACAAGCTAAATTTCAGTAAATTCAGACAATGGAAATGTTTAAAACTTTTAACCTTGAAACCTACTAATTTGAGTCAACTAGTGACTCAAATCTTTAGGAGTTGGTTAGTGGTTTGCAAATAGAGCCTCTAATGACCTCAAGACACAATATCAATAAGAAAAAGGACAATAACAATAATGAGTTAAACACAATAGATAGTACTACCGGAACTTTCAATTCTTAGCCCTTTAACCCGATGATTTGGCTAACTAGTAACCAAACTCACAGATTACAGCTCATAAATAACCAACACAATTTCAGGTGACATCAAGTACACAAGTTATACATTTAACTGAAAGAAAAGAAAGGGGAAGACATGACTTCAAACATCCGAAATTAGCATTATTCAAGCAGAATGTTTAGCGAGAGAACAACTTTGAAAAGGGTCATTTTAGAGTGATGACTTCTACACACTCATGTACCAACTCAATTTGTTTATGCCATATTTATTCAAGTTTTAAGTTCACAGAATGTAACGACCCGACCGGTCGTTTTGAGTACTAGCGCTCCGTTCAGCAGTCGGAGGCCATAAACAGCTTCATTTCGGGTATTATGACTTGTACGCGTGGTCGGAATTTGATTTCGGGAAGTTAGGAGTAGATTTGGGAAGAGAATTCTCATTTCGGAAGCTTAAAGTTGAAAGAATGAACTAGGATTGGAATTTTGAGTAAACGACCTCGGAATCGGGATCTGAAGGTTCCAGCAGGTTCGTATGATGATTTCGGACTTGGGCATACGCCCGGTGCGGGTTTTGGATAACCCGGGAGCGTTTTGGCGCCTATTGTGGAAGTTGGCATTTAGAAGAAATTTCATAAGTTTGGCTTGAAGTGCATTTCAGTGATATCCATGTCCATTTGGGATTCCGAGACTGGGAATAGCTCCGTATGGTGATTCTGGAGTTGGGGGCGCAATCGGAAGTGAATTCGGAGGTTCGTAGACCATTTTGAAGCCATTTGGCTAAAGGTAGAAATTTGAAAGTTTTTGAAGAGTTTGACCGGAGGTTGACTTTTTGATATCGGGGTCGGAATCCAATTCCGGAAGTTGGAGTAGGTCCGTAATGTCAAATATGACTTGCGTACAAAATTTGAGGTCAATCGGACGTGATTTGATAGGTTTAATCATCGAAAATAGAAGTTGGAAAGTTCAAAGTTCATAAAGCTTGAATTGGGGTGTAATTCATGAATTTAGTGTTGTTTGATATGATTTGAAGCCTCGAGCACCGTAATGAGTTTTGGGATTGGTTGGGGTCCCGGGGGGCCTCGGGTGAATTCCGGGTGGTTAACGGATCAAAAATAGGATTTTTGGAAGAAATATGCAGCTGGTATCTGGTATAACCGCTTCTGCGGAAAGGGGATCGCCGAAGCGGCCCCGCAGAAGCGGGGAAGAAGCCGTAGAAGCGGACTAGGGCGAGGGTAGCCAGGACCGCAGAAGCGGCACTTTGACCGCTGATGCGGAACCGCAGAAGCGGTTGGCTGACCGTAAAAGCGGAAAGCCTGAAGCGATGGGAACCGCAGAAGCGGTAAGCGGTCCGCAGAAGCGGGACCGCTGAAGCGGAGAGATTTCCGCTGAAGCGAAAATAGCTGGGCAGTGAGGTTGTTTTAAGTCAGATTTTGAGTTCATTTCTCCCATTTTTCATGGCTTGGGGGCGATTTTTGGAGAGTTTCAAAGAGGAATTTCGTCATCAATGTTAAGGTAAGTTATACCCCCCTATTATAAGCTAAAAAGATTGATTATGTATGAGATTATGGAAATTAGTGTAAATATTGGGGTTTTGGTTGGGAACCTAGAAAAATTATAATCTTGGATTATAGCCACGATTTTGAGTATGGAATTAGGAGAAAATTACATATTAGAGTTCCCAAGGTCATGGGTAACCTTTATCTTCGAAAAATTTCGGATTTCCGGGCATGTGGGCCCGAGGGCATTTTGGTCAACTTTTCGTTCGGGGTTAGGAATTGTTATAAATTGAGTTGTAAAGTATAGTTGAGCATATATTAATGGATTTGTGTGATCATTGGCTAGTTTTGGTGCGTTGTGCGTTGTTTCAAGCCTTCGGAAGGATGTAGAATGCCGGTTGCGAGTCTTCGGAGCGAGGTGAGTCTCCTTTCTAATTCTGTGAGGGGGAAATTACCCCATAGGTGAGTTAAATTGATTATGTGCTCCTAGTTGTGGGGGCTACGTGCGCACGAGGTGACGAGAGTCCGTGCGTAGCTACTATTACGCTATTGTCCGGGTAGTTTAGGACCCAAAGCATGTTAATTGTGGATTAATTGTGAAATCATAGATGGCTTGAATTGCTTAAATCACAATTATTAGTAATTGGATTTTCTAAAAGACTTAAGCTTCGTTTTCTCTAACTATTAAAGAGAATTGGCCTTCCTTGGATAATTGCTCTATGTGGACTTCATGACTGACTGTTTGTCTGTGTGTGTTTATTTTGGAACGGGCCGAACGCCTCGGCAGATTAATAGATGCATCTGTAGGCGCGTCGTCGACCCTCGGCAAGTGCACATTTATTTCTGTTGGAGCGGGCCGACGCCTCGGTATGATTTGCGCATGCTTGTACTGCGGCCTGGAACTTAATTAAATTGTTGTTGCCTTTCATGGCTTAAAAATATTCGGAATATATTTAAAAAGGAAATTCTGGGAGATTTCTTATAAAAGAATTAATTGATTATTTGTTTCCTTCTAGTTGGACTAAAACCATGTTGATAGAATAAACCCACTGGTTAGTATATATATATATATATATATAAAGCGGAACCATTATTGGACCATTAGAAAGTGTCAGAGTTGACCATCTCGTCTCTACCCCTCCGGGATTAGGCGGGATACTTACTGAGTACACGTTGATTACGTACTCATACTACACTTCTGTGCATTTTTGTTGCACAGGTACATGATACATTTGCGGCCTATCGGCGCAGCAACACGGACGATTCAGGGACTAGGTGAGTTGCAGTATGCAAGGCGACCCGTAGCTCTTTAAAGTCCCTTTCTAGTAACTATATTTCTTTTCCGTCCATTGTATTCCGGACGGATGTTGTGTTGTATTTATATCCTATTCAGTAGTTGCCCATGCACTTGTGACACCGGATTTCTGGGATGGTTTCAGCAAACATTGTACTAATTATTATTATTTAAGTTTGAATTCAAGAAATGATCTTCATTTATGTAAAACGGAAGGAAAAACCTTAGATTTTCAAAAGTATTAAAAGAGGAATTAATTGGTAATATAGTTGGCTAGCCTGACAGCGGTGTCCGGCGCCATCACGACACGTAGTGGATTTGGGTCATGACAACATGGTATCAGAGCTCTAGGTTCCCGTCGGTCTCACGAGTCATGAGCAAGTCTAGTAGAGTCTCGCGGATCGGTACTGAGACGTCTGTACTTATCCTCGGGAGGCTGCAGGACTGTTAGGAGTACTTCCCTTCTTGATTTCCTTATCGTGCGGTTCAATTCCTTTGAAGCTTATGCCTTTGATTCCTTTCCACTCAATCTTACGCGACCGCTTGTTATAAATCACAAATGGAAGGATTGCAACGGCACTGCAAATGTGGTGCGGGATGATTTTCCCGGTATAGTTGATTGGACTATTATAGTCGGATTACGGAAGGAATCTACATTGTTTAGCTCCGTAACAGAACTTCTGAGAGCCTTGAGGCTAGGCACTGGTTGCCATAATGCTTATGAGCGACTATCCCGCAGTATTGTTGTGATGGCGGGGCTGTATAGGGCCTAGTAGTAGGATGACTACGCACCTAAGGATAGTTTGGAAGGGTCTGGGATTTTAGCGACAGGCAATGGAAGTCGGTAGATTAATTCGAAGCATGGTGTTGTTATATGGCAGGAGATTGGATATGGCGGAAAAGAGCTGCATGAAGTGAAGAAAGACGTAGCATGACTTTGAAGTGAAGGGATGTTGTCGCACAATTAATGGATGTCCACGAGGGGTGAAGGATTCGTACAGCTGGAGAGTGAGCTCAAACTCAGGATGGGTTATTGATGTCGTAGTGATGATACCCTACGCAGCAGCGTTGGAAGATGCCGGGGAGTGATTTCGACAGGTGGGGTATTCCGGTGAGCAGGTTAGCAGTCGCGTGGTTGGCGAGGCTTCTGCGGAGAGTTCTACTGGATATGCAGCAAATGAAATTGTTGTGTGAAAATGGAATTGTTGTGTGAATGGTGTTAATGATTTAGAGTATCAAATTGAGTTTCTACGGTAAGATACCGAGAATGTCAGCGATTGTCGGTGCGAAGGTGGATGATGATTCAGAATATGAAAGATGGGGATTTACATGAGAATTCCGAGAATTTGCGGCGGATGATTGCGCAAGGTTATGCCAACAAGAGATTAAGAATAATGGTGAACTCCAGAGTTTTGTAATAATGGCTTCAAGCTAAGTTGGAGAGTCCCACCGCTTACGATTTGGGCTTCATGGTTAGCTACTTGCGAGGTTTCTGGTTAATAGCATACTGAGGGGTTGTCTCAGCTACGGAAAACTACCATAAGTAGTAATTTGAGCAGAAAAATTATTAAAGGTGTGCTATGGTTGGCCTTATGGCTCATATTCGAACTTGGAAAAGAATTCGGGATTTATGCCTTGTATGGAAGCAGGTTTTAACGGGAGTAATTCTGCTAGGTGCCTCGTCGAGAGGGTATTCCTGTGTTATGAGATCTATGAAGCCGATTATATTCGGGACCAAGTCAGAGCGGATGGCTCTCAGTAACGGTCCTAATGGATTCAAAGGGGTAAAGTATGGTGCTTAATGATTTCGAGCCTATAAGTACAATTAAGAATCAAGCTTGGAAAGCAGCTTATGAGAGGTGGCACAGAATGTTCCGTGAGGGTTGGCTTGTGATGAAGCAATTGGGAAGTACGAAATGGTTCGTAGGAGTTGAGACAACATGGTCTCGTGATTCAAGGTCACTCGGGATGAATGTAGATGGAGTATGATGTGTGGGATGGAGTTAGTATTATTTCTAAGGCAAGCAAGGATAAATTGGAAGGAAAGGGATTGATTAGCCATAGTTGAATTTGGCATGTTGGGATTTGAGATCAGTTCATTCAGCGTGATCAAGTGGTGTGTATGATTTGTGGCGGTACGAGTGAGGTTTGCCGGTCGCCGTAATGGGTGTTATTCAGGAGCCTTCTATTGTTATGGCTTGTTATGTGGGAAACA
>NW_017677273.1:9520-24146 GCF_001879085.1 Nicotiana attenuata
ATATATATATATTAAAAGAGGAACCAGTTATTGGACCATTTAGAGAGTGTCAGAGTTGACCATCTCGTCTCTACCCTCCGGGATTAGGCGGGATACTACTGAGTACACGTTGATTACGTACTCATACTACACTTCTGTGCATTTTTGTTGCACAGGTACATGATACATTAGCGGCCTATCGGCGCAGCAGCACGGACGATTCAGGGACTAGGTGAGTTGCAGTATGCAAGGCGACCCGTGGCTCTTTAAAGTCCCTTTCTAGTAACTGTATTTCTTTTCCGTCCATTGTATTCCGGACGGATGTTGTGTTGTATTTATATCCTATTCGGTAGTTGCTCATGCACTTGTGACACCGGGTTTCTGGGATGGTTTCAGCAAACTTTGTACTAATTATTATTATTTAAGTTTGAATGCAAGAAATGATCTTTATTTATGTAAAACGGAAGGAAAACCTTAGATTTTTAAAAGTATTAAAAGAGGAATTAATTGGTAATATAGTTGGCTAGCCTGACAGCGGTGTCCGGCGCCATCACGACCCGTAGTGGATTTGGGTCGTGACAACATGGTATCAGAGCTCTAGGTTCCCGTCGGTCTCATGAGACATGAGCAAGTCTAGTAGAGTCTCGCGGATCGGTACGGAGACGTCTGTACTTATCCTCGGGAGGCTGCAGGACTGTTAGGAGTACTTCCCTTCTTGATTTTCTTTTCGTGCGGTTCAATTCCTTTGAGGCTTATGCCTTTGATTCCGTTCCACTCAATCTTACGCGAGCGCTTGTTATAAATNATCGGATCGGTAGAATTTTGGCTAAGTTGATCAGAGAATATTATTGTGGTCCTGTGGATTTAGTGTTGCAAAGTAAGAATTCAGCGAAGTTATGCCGTTATGTTTGAGTACAACGTGTAGTGATTGATATGGTGATCGTATGTTGGAATCAGGCCTAGCATAGGATTCCGGATGTTGGAATCGGGCTCCAAGGCTTATTTGCTTGAATAAAAGGGAACATTTTCAGAATTTATCGAGCTTATGTGCTCAGCTAAGTTGTGGTAGCACGGGAAGGTGCATGAGGTGCTAAACAGTGATTTCAGACTACTCCAGTACAGTTCTCAGCACGTTCGAGGACGAACGTATGTTTAAGTGGGAGAGAATGTAACGATCCGACCGGTCGTTTTGAGTACTAGCGCTCCGTTCAGCAGTCGGAGGCCATGAACAGCTTCATTTCGGGTATTATGACTTGTACGCGTGGTCGGAATTTGATTTCGGGAAGTTCGGAGTAGATTTGGGAAGAGAATTCTCATTTCGGAAGCTTAAAGTTGAAAGAATGAACTAGGATTGGAATTTTAAGTAAACGACCTCGGAATCGGGATCTAAATGTTCCAGCAGGTTCATATGATGATTTCGGACTTGGGCATACGCCCGGTGCGGGTTTTGGATAACCCGGGAGCGTTTGGCGCCTATTGTGGAAGTTGGCATTTTAGAAGAAATTTCATAAGTTTGGCTTGAAGTGCATTTCAGTGTTATCGATGTCCGTTTGGGATTCCGAGACTGGGAATAGCTCCGTATGGTGATTCTGGAGTTGGGGGCGCAATCGGAAGTGAATTCGGAGGTTCGTAGACCATTTTGAAGCCATTTGGCTAAAGGTAGAAATTTGAAAGTTTTTGAAGAGTTTGACCGGAGGTTGACTTTTTGATATCGGAGTCGGAGTCCAATTCCGGAAGTTGGAGTAGGTCCGTAATGTCAAATATGACTTGCGTGCAAAATTTGAGGTCAATCGGACGTGATTTGATAGGTTTAATCATCGGAAATAGAAGTTGGAAAGTTCAAAGTTCATAAAGCTTGAATTGGGGTGTAATTCATGAATTTAGCGTTGTTTGATATGATTTGAAGCCTCGAGCAAGTCCGTAATGATTTTTGGGATTGGTTGGTATGATTGGTTGGGGTCCCGGGGGGCCTCAGGTGAATTCCGGGTGGTTAACGGATCAATAATGGGACTTTTGGAAGAAATATGCAGCTGGTATCTGGTATAACCGCTTCTGCGGAAATGGGATCGCAGAAGCGGCCCCGCAGAAGCGGGGAAGAAGCCGCAGAAGCGGACTAGGGCGAGGGCAGCCAGGACTGCAGAAGCGGCACTTTGACCGCTGATGCGGAATCGCAGAAGCGGTTGGCTAACCGCAGAAGCGGAAAGCCTGAGGCGATGGGAACCGCAGAAGCGGTAAGCGGTCCGCAGAAGCGGGACCGCGAAAGCGGAGAGATTTCCGCTGAAGCGAAAATAGCTGGGCAGTGAGGTTGTTTTAAGTCGGATTTTGAGTTCATTTCTCCCATTTTTCATGGCTTGGGGGCGATTTTTGGAGAGCTTCAAAGAGGAATTTCGTCATTAATGTTAAGGTAAGTTATTCCCACCTATTATAAGCTAAATACATTGATTATGTATGAGATTAAGCATGGAAATTAGTGTAAATATTGGGGTTTTGGTTGGAAACCTAGAAAATTATAATCTTGGATTATAGCCACGATTTTGAGTATGGAATTAGGAGAAAATTACATATTAGAGTTCCCAAGGTCATGGGTAACCTTTATCTTCGAAAAATTTCGGATTCCGGGCATGTGGGCCCGAGGGCATTTTGGTCAACTTTTCGTTCGGGGTTAGGAATTGTTATAAATTGAGTTGTAAAGTATAGTTGAGCATATATTAATGGATTTGTGTGATCATTGGCTAGTTTTGCGTTGTGCGTTGGTTCAAGCCTTCGGAAGGATGTAGAATGCCGGTTGCGAGTCTTCGGAGCGAGGTGAGTCTCATTTCTAATTCTGTGAGGGGGAAATTACCCCATAGGTGAGTTAAATTGATTATGTGCTCCTAGTTGTGGGGGCTACGTGCGCACGAGGTGACGAGAGTCCGTGCGTAGATACTATTATGCTATTGTCCGGGTAGTTTAGGACCCAAAACATGTTAATTGTGGATTAATTGTGAAATCATAGATGGCTTGAATTGCTTAAATCACATTAATTTAGTAATTGGATTTTCTAAAAGACTTAAGCTTCATTTTCTCAAACTATTAAAGAGAATTGGCCTTCCTTAGATAATTGCTCTATGTGGACTTCATGACTGACTGTTTGTCTGTGTGTGTGTATTTTGGGACGGGCCGAACGCCTTGGCAGATTAATAGATGCATCTATAGGCGCGCCGTCGACCCTCGGCAAGTGCACATTTATTTCTGTTGGAGCGGGCCGACGCTTCGGTATGATTTGCGCATGCTTGTACTGCTGCCTGGAACTTAATTAAACTGTTGTTGCCTTTCATGGCTTAAAAATATTCGGAATATTTTTAAAAAGGAAATTCTAGGAGATTTCTTATAAAAGGATTAATTGATTATTTGTTTCCTTCTAGTTGGACTAAAATCATGTTGATAGAATAAACCCACTGGTTAGTGTATATATATATATATATTAAAGAGGAACCATTATTGGACCATTAGAGAGTGTCAGAGTTGACCATCTCGTCTCTACCCCTCCGGGATTAGGCGGGATACTTACTGAGTACACGTTGATTACGTACTCATACTACACTTCTGTGCATTTTTGTTGCACAGGTACATGATACATTAGCGGCCTATCGGCGCAGCAGCACGGACGATTCAGGGACTAGGTGAGTTGCAGTATGCAAGGCGACCCGTGGCTCTTTAAAGTCCCTTTCTAGTAACTGTATTTCTTTTCCGTCCATTGTATTCCGGACGGATGTTGTGTTGTATTTATATCCTATTCAGTAGTTGCTCATGCACTTGTGACACCGGGTTTCTGGGATGGTTTCAGCAAACTTTGTACTAATTATTATTATTTAAGTTTGAATGCAAGAAATGATCTTTATTTATGTAAAACGGAAGGAAAACCTTAGATTTTTAAAAGTATTAAAAGAGGAATTAATTGGTAATATAGTTGGCTAGCCTGACAGCGGTGTCCGGCGCCATCACGACCCGTAGTGGATTTGGGTCGTGACAACATGGTATCAGAGCTCTAGGTTCCCGTCGGTCTCATGAGACATGAGCAAGTCTAGTAGAGTCTCGCGGATCGGTACGGAGACGTCTGTACTTATCCTCGGGAGGCTGCAGGACTGTTAGGAGTACTTCCCTTCTTGATTTTCTTTTCGTGCGGTTCAATTCCTTTGAGGCTTATGCCTTTGATTCCGTTCCACTCAATCTTACGCGAGCGCTTGTTATAAATTGAAAATGGGAGGATTGCAATGGCACTGCAAATGTGGTGCGGGATGATTTTTCCGGTACAGTTGATTGGACTATTATAGTCGCATTACGGAAGGAATCTACAGTGTTTAGCTCCGTAACAGAACTTCTGAGAGCCTTGAGGCTAGGCACAGGTTGCCATAATGCTTATGAGCGACGATCCCGCAGTATTGTTGTGATGGTGGAATGTTTTCCCACGTGTCGGGGCAGTGAATGACTTGAAGGAAGGTTTACTCAGTGTGTAATCAAGGGAGTCAGTATTTTATTCCCGGCAGGGGGAAAGCCAATCGAGCTAAGGATGGTCAGACGTGAACTAGTGGAAGTAATGAAACGTTGTAATTGCAAGCGTGAAGGAGTTCTCTTCTTTATTGGGGTGCTGTTGTCCTAATTGGACGTATTAAGTTTGTTGATGTTATTATCTGCTACAATTCGCCTTATGGCGGGATATTGTGAAATACTATTGAAGATGCAACCGTCATATTTCGCGGGATGCGGTGGTTTAGGATTTAATCAGTGTTTCAAATGTTGACGGTTCAATAAAGATGACCTTCAGATGGGGTTTTAGTCAGTAGCGATTTGTGGATTCAGGTGCTATGAAGATAAATTTTATTAAGACAACGACTGAGCAACAAAAAGATGAGGAGGACATATGGGAAGTGTCAGGCAGAGTTTTAAAACTTCTAAAAGGCCAGGCTTAGGGAGCGCAGGCCGAACAGTTGGTTAAAGGAGTGAGTTTGCCCAAAGTGGGAGAGTGGCGGGGCTGTATAGGGCCTAGTAGTAGGATGACTACGCACCTAAGGATAGTTTGGAAGGATCTGGGATTTTAGCGACAGGCAATGGAAGTCGGTAGATTAATTCGAAGCATGGTATTGTTATACGGCAGGAGATTGGATATGGCGGAAAGGAGCTGCATGAAGTGAAGAAAGACGTAGCATGACTTTGAAGTGAAGGGATGTTGTCGCACAATTAATGGATGTCCACGAGGGGTGAATGGACTCGTGCAGCTGGAGAGTGAGCTCAGACTCAGGATGGGTTATTGATGTCGTAGTGATGGTACCCTACGCAGTAACGTTGGAAGATGCCGGGGAGTGATTTCGACAGGTGGGGTATTCCGGTGAGCAGGTTAGCAGTCGCGTGGTTGGCGAGGCTTCTGCGGAGAGTTCTACTGGATATGCAGCAAATGGAATTGTTGTGTGAATGGTGTTAATGATTTAGAGTATCAAATTGAGTTTCTACGATAAGATACCGAGAATGCCAGCGATTGTCGGTGCGAAGGTGGATGATGATTCAGAATATGAAAGATGGGGATTTACATGAGAATTCCAAGAATTTGCGGCGGATGATTGCGCAAGGTTATGCCAACAAGAGATTAAGAATAATGGTGAACTCCAGAGTTTTGTAATAATGGCTTCAAGCTAAGTGGGAGAGTCCCACCGCTTACGATTTGGGCTTCATGGTCAGCTACTTGCGAGGTTTCTGGTTAATAGCATACTGAGGGGTTGTCTCAGCTACGGAAAACTACCATAAGTAGTAATTTGAGCAGAAAAATTATTAAAGGTGTGCTATGGTTGGCCTTATGGCTCATGTTCGAACTTGGGAAAGAATTCGGGATTTATGCCTTGTATGGAAGCGGGTTTTAACGGGAGTAATTCTGCTAGGTGCCTCGTCGAGAGGGTATTCCTGTGTTATGAGATCTATGAAGCCGATTATATTCGGGACCAAGTCAGNTATATATATATATATATATATATATATATATATATATATATATATATATATATATATATATATATATATATATATATATTCAATATAATATTACCTAATACACTTATACTTAGTGCATAGTACAACGTAACTATATATATTATATATATATACGCCTTATAAGTGCATAGTACGGCGTAAGTATATATATTATATATATTAACGGCTTACATTTATATTATTTAGATAGTAAATACAAAAGTAATTTTTAATTTTGACCATTGTTGACCTCAATGGAAACCAACTTTGGTCGCTAAATATACATGAAATTAGTTTAGCGACCAAAGTTGGTCGCAAAAGTTAAATCAGATTTATTTTATATTTTATATAATATTTAAATTAAAAATATAATTATTAAAGATTTATAACTGAGTCCCACTTTAGCGACCAAACTTGGTCGCTATCTGCCTACCCTTTATTTAGCGACCAACTCTGGTCGCAAAGTTTAAATTATATATATTTAAATTATATATTTTTTTTAAATAATAATATAATTATAAAAATTTTGAAGGTAGGTCCCATTTTGACGACCAACATTGGTCGCTAATGTCAGTAAACCTTTGACCAAGCAAGTCTGACCAGTCCAGTCAACATTTTGACTAATTTAGCGACCAAATTGCGACCACCCTTGGTCGCTAATTTGTTTAATTTATTTATTTTATTATTTTCGCTAGTTTAGCGACCAACGTTGGTCGCTATTCTCTTCAGACCAACTTTGGTCGCCACTTTTTGGTTGCTTTTTCCCGGAATTCTAGTAGTGATTGGTCACATTAGGGATCTCTTCATCTTTCAGCACTACCCTCTTTTTCTCTATTAGGTTTTCGATTGCCCTTTTGAGAGTCCAACAGTCCTCAGTGTCGTTCCCTTCTGCCCCAGAATGATTAGCACATCTGATACCGGGTCGGTAGGAGGGTGACTCTGGGTTTTTCCTATTCGGAGGTACGGGTTGCAACAAACCCATTTGGACCAGCTTAGGGAAAAGGCTAGAGTATGATTCACCAATGGGCGCGAAGTTGGTTCTTCTGGGTGGCTCACGGGCACGGGCATTGTATGGAAAATTATTTTGTGGGGGACGTGGATTATATGGAGCTTGGTGAGGAGGGTTATTTCTAAGAGGTGGAGCTCGGTTTTGGTTAAACTGTTGTTGTGGACGAGCGTATGGCTGGGCATTCATCACCGCATAAGGCTGAGGAACCATGGCATAAGCCGCATCCTGGTGAGGATAATAATGTTGTGGGGTGTTTGGAGGGAAGAAACCTCGGGGTTGACGGGGGTTTCTCAGACTTGAAGCCACCATGGCTACTTCTTCTTTCTTCTTTCGATTTGCTACACCTCCTGACCCACTCTGGATTGCTTGGGACGTAGCTCTTATAGCAGATTGGCTCAATATGCGACCCGTTTTCAGACTATTCTCGACCATCGCCCCAATTTTGATAGCCTCAGCAAACGACTTTCCCTTGGCAGACATCATGTTCTGGAAGTAGTCAGCCTCTTGGGCTTGTAGAAAGACACTGACCATCTCGGTCTCATCCATCGGGGGCTTCACCCTGGCAGCTTGTTCGCGCCACTTAACAACATACTCTCGGAAACTCTAAGAAGACTTCTTTTTGAGATTAGACAGAGAATTTCTGTATAGAGCTATGTCTATGTTGTACTGGAATTGCTTGACAAAATCTCAAGCCAAATCATCCCATATATGCCAGCGAGACATGTCTTGATCCATATACCACTCGGATGCAATGCCGACTAGACTCTCTCCGAAATAAGCCATTAGGAGTTCTTCTTTTCCGCCTGCCCCTCTCAGTTGATTACAATACCTCTTGAGGTGGGCTATGGGGTCCCCGTGTCCGTCATACTTTTCGAACTTGGGAGTCTTGAAACTGATGGGCAAATGAACATGCGGGAACATACATAAGTCAGTGTAGGATACACTCTTCTGGCCACTTAAACCTTGTATATTCTTGAGGCTCTGTTCCGTGCTTCTCATTTTCCGAGTGATTTCCTCTTGCTCGGGATTCTTTGTAGCTCTCTCTTGTCCCGCGGTAAACTCATACCGAGGTTGTTGAGGGTAAGAATTGGTGGTGAAATGGGCCGTGTCTGGTGGAAAAGATGGTACTTGGAAAGTAAAGGATGATGGATCAAAACTTGGCCTGGGCAAAGTTGGTTGTGCCGTAGCCGAGGTTGGTGGTGCGGTGAATATGTTAGAAGCCACTCCTGAAATCAATGCCTGGGGGCGAACCTCAAAAGGCATTCTGGCTAAATGGGCTGAGATGATGGAATATCCAAGTGGGGTGTTCGGGTAATTTATTGGGATGTTGGAAGTTCCACTTGCTCTGGGGAGTAGCTCGGGGAAACCAGGTATTGCACTAGGCGGCTCTCTACCATTGGACCAAGCGTCCCACATTTCCAACATGCGGAGGCGCAGTACCCTATTCTCTTCAGCGACTGCCGACTCTGATGTTGGGATAGCCGATATTGGGCTATCCTCTGGGATGGGAATTGTTGGTAGATGACTTTCTGACGACATTTTGACACTTCCCTTGGATCTTGTAAAGTAAGGGTGCGAAGCCAGGTTACCACAAACTAACCACCTTAACAGAACCTAATCTCAATATCAAACACAACAAACCGGTTAGTTTGAGGCAATTAACACATAGGGAATCGCACATTGGGGGATGTGATGCACCTATGCAGTTAAATGTGTTTCTACATGTTTTGCGACAGTTGCGTGTCTCATCCCAGCTTTTGTTTATCTCCCGATCTTTATTTTCCTTTTATTTTTGCCCTCTTTTGCATTCTCTCATCGTTTTCTCTCTTTTTCTCATTTTCTTTCTCCTTTATTTGGGTTATTTAAAAACATGACCGTATCCGATGGGGATTGCCTATGTATCACGACGCCGCGTGAATCAGATCATCACGTAGTTCAAGGGATAAATGCAAAAATAAGTAGACATTTTTGGTTTTTGTTCAAATTTCATTAATAAAACCCTCTAATCTTCTCTATTACAGATGACTCCATCATACCTACCTAAGAATTGAAAGACTAGAACAGACTCAAAATAGACTCTAGAAATGAAAATACAGACTCGAAAAGAAAACAATCAAGAGTACATAAGTGCCTCCAATCCTGCTCGAGGGACACCAGTTGGTCTTGCCGCGGGCCTACGTGCCATGTCTTCCTGAAGACGATAGAGGTCGTCCATTATCTAGCGAACAAAGATCATTACTGAGGCGAAGAACATGGACCTGGTCATGTCCTCGCATTCGGTGCACTTCATCACAATGTTGTCGGTGATCCTTCTAACCCTTCCCCTGATGTTGCCTTTTTCTTGTAAAAATCGCCCAATTTGCTGAGATCTAGCCTCCAAAACCCGGGTGGCCGTATGATTCTGCTCTTGCAAATGCTGTAGGTCTTCCTCTAGATGTGCCATCAAAGCGTAGTAATGTTCTCTCTCAGCTTTGAAGCTCTTGGCTTGTTTAGTCATTTCACCCTCAAGGCTATTAAGCTCTTTTTTCCAGCCCATGACCCCTCTGTCATATCTTTCCTTCAATTGTCGAACGAAAGTTGCCCGTTCTTCTGCATTTCTGGCCAACTTTGTTCGGGCTTTTGCTAGCTCAGCCTGAGTCTTTTGTAAATCATCCTCATAGTCACGTACTTTCTGCATAAGGCTGTAGATAAGCTTTTCATCTTTTCTGCTTGTGCCCGAGTTCTCAGCTTCTATTCTCATCTTCCAGACTTGGGCTCGAAGAGCTTCATTTTCTTGGGCTAACCTTCTTCTTTCACCTTCAGCCTCTTGTGCCTGTATATCATTATTGAATACGACGTTTCTCTATTCTTCTTGCAAAGTGTGAATGGTGGCTTGATATTTTTTCTCCTTCTCTCCCCAGGCCATCCTTTCCCAGACTTTATCATCAAAGCCTGAACATGAGGTCTTTTGGCGGGCCTTTCAGGCTCGGGCTCGGGCTCTGGCTCATCATTCGCACAAAACCTTCTCTCAAACCATGCAACATAATTTGGATCCACTTCTCCTCTCGCACGATCTAGTACCTGGGTGTCACTTTTTAGATATCGACAACCATTCCAATCCCGTTGGACTAAAGCCTCAGGTAGTGTTGCTTATGGGTGTAGCTCAATGACTTGGGTACTCAAATCTGCATCTTCGGGAACCACTTGATATCTTCCCAGGTGCCTTAGAACTCTTTGCGGTGCATATGGTTGGATACTTCTCAGACCCGTCATCATAAAGTAGCCTTTTGAAGCCGTCATGTATATGACTTCCGTTACCGGAAGCCATCCTAGAGTCCATTCAATTTGACTTGCCTTCAGAGTCCTTAAGTGGGAGCCCCAAGCCTCAAACCCTTCTGGAGAATTGTAATCTTTCACCCTTTCCTCATAACTCTTGATGAAGTTGTTCCTGCTCGAACCATAACTCATGAACTTGGGGTGGCGACGGAGATGCTCAATCAACCACATTTGAAGAAGAACATTACAACCTTCAAAGAATTGAGCCCTAGACTTACACAAGGTTAATGCTCGATAAATGTCTGCCAGCACTAAAGGAACAAGCGTGTGATCTTTTTTAGTAGTTAGGATCTGTGCAATTCTGGCCATACGAGTGTCTATTGTCCCTTCTGCATTCGGAAATACCATGATTCCCAAAAACACCACGATGAAAGCGAACCAAAGATGAATTTGCAAGGTGCTCTTATCCTGTTTGTTGTTTAATCCCTTTTCATGCGTTTCAAACCCAGCTGAGTGCCTGGACCTGAAGTACAAGAAGTAGAAAGAACAACATCCTTTGCTTACATGGGCCTTCTTCATTTGCTTACTAATATTCAGAAGATCGAAGAACTTGTCCACAGAGGGAACCCTTGGGAATATAAGTTGGTATTTTCTCAAGTCCTGGCCAAAGTCAATATACCCGGCCATTTCCTCTAGAGTAGGGGTGAGCTCGAAATTCGAGAAACAGAACACGTGTTGGACGGCATCCCAAAAGGTCACCAAGGCTTTGATTAGATCCTACCGGGGTTCGATTTTCATGATGTCTATAAGGGCACCCAACTGCTCTCTTACCCAATCCTGACCATCTTTATCTAAATCATTCCACCACATGCGAAGCTGTAGCTGAGCCTGTTCTATGACCAATTGTGACGAGTTCTGGACAGTATTCATTTGTACATGTGGAGGATTAAGGTTAGGGTTGACTCTGGTGAACTTTTTTGCAAAAAAAGTTTTCAATTTCTAAAAGAAAATCAACGGAAACTGACCCCCTTATGCTATTTTAGCAATAATGGTCGTTTTTGTAAACGTGGCCCCTTCAAAATTTCGAACAAATTTTAAGGCCGGGGGAAGGTATTTTATGGAAAAATACACCTTACTGACAGACTTGCCCGTTCTTCACAAAAATAGCCTTTCGACAATTGAAAGATAATCTAAGGCTATCCCGGCAAGAACGACTTAAGACACAACCGAAGATGGGTCGGCTTATTGTAACGACCCGACCGGTCGTTTTGAGTACTAGCGCTCCGTTCAGCAGTCGGAGGCCATGAACAGCTTCATTTAGGGTATTATGACTTGTACGCGTGGTCGGAATTTGATTTCAGGAAGTTCGGAGTAGATTTGGGAAGAGAATTCTCATTTCGGAAGCTTAAAGTGGAAGGAATGAACTAGGATAGGAATTTTAAGTAAACGACCTCGAAATCAGGATCTGATGGTTCCAGCAGGTTCGTATGATGATTTCGGACTTGGGCATACGCCCGGTGCGGTTTTTGGATAACCCGGGAGCGTTTTGGCGCCTATTGTGGAAGTTGGCATTTTAGAAGAAATTTCATAAGTTTGGCTTGAAGTGCATTTCAGTGTTATCGATGTCGGTTTGGGATTCCGAGACTGGGAATAGCTCCGTATGGTGATTCTGGAGTTGGGGGCGCAATCGGAAGTGAATTCGGAGGTTCGTAGACCATTTTGAAGCCATTTGGCTAAGGGTAGAAATTTGAAAGTTTTTGAAGAGTTTGACCGGAGGTTGACTTTTTGATATCGGGGTCGGAATCCAATTCCGGAAGTTGGAGTAGGTCCGTAATGCCAAATATGACTTGCGTGAAAACTTTGAGGTCAATCAGACGTGATTTGATAGGTTTAATCATAGGAAATAGAAGTTGGAAAGTTCAAAGTTCATAAAGCTTGAATTGGGGTGTAATTCATGAATTTAGCGTTGTTTGATATTATTTGAAGCCTCGAGCAAGTCCGTAATGAGTTTTGGGATTGGTTGGTATGATTGGTTGGGGTCCCGGGGGGCATCGGATGAATTCCGGGTAGTTAACGGATCAAAAATGAGATTTTTGGAAGAAATATGCAGCTGGTATCTAGTATAACCGCTTCTGCGGAAATGGGATCGCAGAAGCGGCCCCACAGAAGCGGGGAAGAAGCCGCAGAAGCGGACTAGGGCGAGGGCAGCCAGGACTGCAGAAGTGGCACTTTGACCGCTGATGCGGAACCGCAGAAGCGGAAAGCCTGAAGCGATGGGAACCGCAAAAGCGGTAAGCGGTCCGCAGAAGCGGGACCGCGGAAGCGGAGAGATTTCCGCTGAAGCGAAAATAGCTGGGCAGTGAGGTTGTTTTAAGTCGGATTTTGAGTTCATTTCTCCCATTTTTCAAGGCTTAGGGGCGATTTTTGGAGAGCTTCAAAGAGGAATTTCGTCATCAATGTTAAGGTAAGTTATTCCCACCCATTATAAGCTAAATATTGATTATGTATGAGATTAAGCATGGAAATTAGTGTAAATATTGGGGTTTGGGTTGGAAACCTAGAAAATTAAAATCTTGGATTATAGCCACGACTTTGAGTATAGAATTAGGAGAAAATTACATATTAGAGTTCCCAAGGTCATGGGTAACCTTTATCTTCGAAAAATTTCGGATTCCGGGCATGTGGGCCCGAGGGCATTTTGGTCAACTTTTCGTTCGGGGTTAGGAATTGTTATAAATTGAGTTGTAAAGTATAGTTGAGCATATATTAATGGATTTGTGTGATCATTGGCTAGTTTTGGTGCATTGTGCATTGGTTCAAGCCTTCGGAAGGATGTAGAATGCCGGTTGCGAGTCTTCGGAGCGAGGTGAGTCTCCTTTCTAATTCTGTGAGGGGGAAATTACCCCATAGGTGAGTTAAATTGATTAGGTGCTCCTAGTTGTGGGGGCTACGTGTGCACAAGGCTACTATTATGCTATTGTCCGGGTAGTTTAGGACCCAAAGCATGTTAATTGTGGATTAATTGTGAAATCATAGATGGTTTGAATTGCTTAAATCACATTAATTTAGTAATTGGATTTTCTAAAAGACTTAATGTCACGACCCCAATCCCGGTCGTGATGGCGCCCAACACTAATGCTAGTCAAGCCCGACCAATTAAATATTCTCAACCCAAATACGCAATCCGTTAACAAATAATACGATTAAAATAGCAAATATCAAGGTTCCAAACCGAAACTAAATAAAATAGTACGGAAAATAATAACGAATATCCGAACATTCCCCAATAGATCTGGAGTCACGAGTCTAGAGCCTCTAGATGTAACAGAGCAATATATCCATAGTAATAAGGAAGTCTAGGATATGGAAAGATAAATGAAATAAAGGGGAGGAGTCGGGTCCTGCGGACGTCAGGCAGCTACCTCAACAACTCCTGAAAATAAACTTCACGAAAACAGCAAACAGCTCCACTAAGTCTCCGGAGCACCTGAATCTGCACACATGGTGCAGGGAGTAAAGTGAGTACTTCCAACTCAGTGAGTAATAAACATATATAATGGCTGAAAGTAAGAAATCCCGAAATATTACAATATAAAGCGATAATCAGCGATTCAGCACATAAAACGGTGCAGCAACAACAATACCAGGACAAGTAAGACAAATAGGTATAAATGCATGAATACAATGCAATGCACATGTCCGCTGCGGCGCGCAGCCCGATCCATTTGGGTACCCGCGCTCACTGTGGGGGTTCAGACTCCGGAGGGGCTCCTACAGCCCAAGCGCAATATCATCGTAGCATTCGCTGCGTCGTGCAACCCGATCCACACTCAGTCCAGATATATATATGCATGCAAGCCACTCGGGCACAGTCAGATTGTTCATTTTTAGTTTCAATTATTAGGAATTATAGAGCTAAGTGTATAAACCTTTATTTATTTACTAATCATTTCGAGGCAGTGTCTAACTCGGGACTGATATCATGAAATATGCTAAGCATCATGGAAACAGTGATAAGAATCCCTGAAGGATGCAAATGATAGGCACAAAGCCCCAAACATATTCATAAAAATCCAAGTAGGATGATTACCAAACAATTTCTAGTCAAAAACATAGTACGAACATCAATCGGAACGGACTAGCTCAAAATCCCAGTCACAATCGACCCCGCACTCGTCATAGAGTACGTGTCTCGCCTCAATATAGCGTCACAATGTGATATACCGGGGTTTCAAACCCTCAGGTCATCATCTACATCTATTACTCACCTCAAGCCAGCCACAAGTCTAGCTCGCTATGCCTTTGCCTTTCGAATCAACCTCATCGCACGCCGAATCTGATTAAAACCACAACGAATACATTACAATAGGCTAAAGAAACATAACC
>NW_017677273.1:24891-32209 GCF_001879085.1 Nicotiana attenuata
ATTGGGAAGTACGAAATGGTTCGTAGGAGTTGAGACAACATGGTCTCGTGATTCAAGGTCACTCGGGATGAATGTAGATGGAGTATGATGTGTGGGATGGAGTTAGTATTATTTCTAAGGCAAGCAAGGATAAATTGGAAGGAAAGGGATTGATTAGCCATAGTTGAATTTGGCATGTTGGGATTTGAGATCAGTTCATTAAGCGTGATCTAGTGGTGTGTATGATTTATGGCGGTACGAGTGAGGTTTGCCGGTCGCCGTAATGGGTGTTATTCAGGAGCCTTCTATTGTTATGGCTTGTTATGTGGGAAACAGATTCCGGAAAGGGTTATGGTGGCTTGGACCACCTCTTGCAGAATTGCAAATTCTACGGTTATGGGAATTTACCTATATGTTTCTATGGTTCCCCTGAAGTGAGTAAAGTGTGAAGCTCTTATATGATAAAGTGTTAAAATATTAATGATTTCGGGGTTATGATGAAAATCGTGTTCTATCGTATGTTGGCACATTGGGTGCAGTGAGTAGCATGGAAATTCGAAGTAAGGATCAATGTTGCAGCTAGGGCTGGCAAGGATATCATGGGCTCGGATGAGCAAGGAAGTGGTTGAATGATTAAAGTAAATTGGTATCGTCTTCAGCGTCACCTGAGGTCGATGTGTTGTGAAAAAAGCTTTGCATCCTGGTAAGGATTCTTGATCACTTTTCAGCGTTAGTGTATCCGAAGCTTTAAACGTACGGACTCGATATTTATTTCAGAAGATTGTGGGAGCGTGTCCCACGGGAAGATTGTGTAAGTGTGGCAGGTAGCCACTTGATTGACTAAAGATTTAAGCAAGTATGAGGATTGTGGTAATAACATTTGTTTGAGAAACTATGCCTGGAGGGCACTTTGTTTACTAGGTATGAACTGAGGAGGTTGCTCCGGTTATAATGGTTGTTCTTATATGTTACGAGGCAAAAGGGAGTTACTATGGACCTTTGAAAGGTTGTTAGCCAAGTGGGCGCAATCAGAAGTCGGCTTGAGATCAATGGAATGATTTATATATGTGAACCGGGCTTTATATCAGGCCAGTTGTGTATGTTTCAGCGATCGTTCCTCATGAAGGGACAGTCGGGGTGTTATTTTGTCATCAGCTATTCCAGGTAATGATGTATTGCGCCGTATGAGTTGTGAGACGGCTTGAGAAAATTGCTTACGTGTTGAGAATCCGCATAGAAATGATGTGTTATGAGCAGGATGGCTTTGAGATTTATGCTGTATATTGCACCTTAGTTGTGCTTGAGTTTTGTAGCCTATAGTGCTATGTGTTTTCTCAGGGATGGTATTATGCACTTAGTGTGCTTGCGATCAAAAATCGATGTTTTTTCGTAATAAGCAGATTTAGCTCGAAGTGCAATCTCCTTTTGTGAGATCTATTTGTGGATCGGGTGGCACGCCGCCATGGGTATGTTACTTGGATCGGGTTGCGCGCGGCAACAGTGTGATGTCGAGTCTAGTTTTCTATATGCTATTCCTTTATGTGTTTTGCTTCCTATTTTTTTGGGAAAGTCCGTATTAGTGCGGGGTTTAGATAATTCTTTCCAGAATTCGATTTCCTGTTTGTGTGGTGTTCGGATTGGTGGCCTATTGGCGCATGGTAGCATCGTATGAGATTTTAATAATTTCTAGGGTGGCTTATTGCCTGAGTCGTTGTATCGGATGAGACGAGATCCCTTGATCTAGTATTCTGTGCAATCCAGCTATATGAGGTATGTTATGGAGATAAGGCCATTATTGGGTTCAGAATGAGGTGAAGGTCTTGTCAGGAGTGTAGAGCTAATGTTTTGTTGACTCGGCGATTGATTATGAATGTTGGTGCATCTCTTCCATCGTGGCGGTATGGTAAAGGTTAGGGTAAGACTTGTATATGTCATGGGATGCGATGGGAGCATCGGATCGGTAGAATTTTGGCTAAGTTGATCAGAGAATATTATTGTGGTCCTGTGGATTTAGTGTTGCAAAGTAAGAATTCAGCGAAGTTATGCCGTTATGTTTGAGTACAGCGTGTGGTGATTGATATGGTGATCGTATGTTGGAAACAGGCCTGGCATAGGATTCCGGATGTTGGAATCGGGCTCTAAGGCTTATTTGCTTGAATAAAAGGGAATATCTTCAGAATTTATCAAGCCAATGTGCTCAGCTAAGTTGTGGTAGCACGGGGAGGTGCATGAGAAGTTAAACATCAATTTCAGACTACTTCAGTATAGTTCTCAGCACGTTCGAGGACGAACGTACGTTTAAGTGGGAGAGAATGTAACGATCCGACCGGTCGTTTTGAGTACTAGCGCTCCGTTCAGCAGTCAGAGGCCATGAACAGCTTCATTTCGGGTATTATGACTTGTATGCGTGGTCGGAATTTGATTTCGGGAAGTTCGGAGTAGATTTGGGAAGAGAATTCTCATTTCGGAAGCTTAAAGTTGAAAGAATGAACTAGGATTGGAATTTTGAGTAAACGACCTCGGAATCGGGATCTGAAGGTTCCAGCAGGTTCGTATGATGATTTCGGACTTGGGCATATGCCCGGTGCGGGTTTTGGATAACCCGGGAGCGTTTTGGCGCCTATTGTGGAAGTTGACATTTTAGAAGAAATTTCATAAGTTTGGCTTGAAGTGCATTTCAGTGTTATCGATGTCCGTTTGGGATTCCGAGACTGGGAATAGCTCCGTATGGTGATTCTGGAGTTGGGGGCGCGATCGGAAGTGAATTCGGAGGTCCGTAGACCATTTTGAAGCCATTTGNGGCTTATGGCCTGAGCAGTTAGTACTGGGTGAGGTGAGCCCATTGGAATCAGGATCAGTGCAATCTGACTATATAGAGTATGTTAAGGAGCAAGATCTCCACTTGTTTCAGAATATGGTAATGTTTCTTGCCAGAAGTATAGACTCAATGATTGATTGACTCGGCAGTGATTATGAATTTCCTCACATCTCTTCCGTTGTGGCGGTGTTGTAAGAGTGGGAGTAAGACCTGTGTATGTTATGGGGTGCAATGGGAGCACCAGATTCGTGGAATTTCGACTAAGTTGAACAGAAAAGGTTATCGTGATCCGGTAAGTAAAATGAGGGAAAGTGTGAATTCAACAAAGTTATGCAATCGTGTTTGAGTACAGCGTGTGGTGATTGATATGGTGATCGTATGTTGAAAACAAGCCTGGCATAGGATTCCGGATGTTGGAATCGGGCTCTAAGGCTTGTTTGCTTGAATAAAAGGGAATATCTTCAGAATTTATCAAGCCAATGTGCTCAGCTAAGTTGTGGTAGCACGGGGAGGTGCATGAGAAGTTAAACATCAATTTCAGACTACTTCAGTATAGTTCTCAGCACGTTCGAGGACGAACGTATGTTTAAGTGGGAGAGAATGTAACGACCCGACCGGTCGTTTTGAGTACTAGCGCTCCATTCAGCAGTCGGAGGCCACGAACAGCTTCATTTCAGGTATTATGACTTGTACGCGTGGTCGGAATTGAATTTCGGGAAGTCCAGAGTTGATTTGGGAAGAGAATTCTTATTTCGGAAGCTTAAAGTTGGGAGAATGAACTAAGATTGGAATTTTGAGTAAACGACCTCGGAATTAGGATCTGAAGGTTCCAGCAAGTTCGTATGAAGATTTCGGACTTGGGCGTATGCCCGGTTCGGGTTTTGGATAACCCGGGAGCGTTTTGGTGCCTATTGTGGAAGTTAGCAATTTAGAAGGAATTTCATAAGTTTGGTTTGAAGTGCATTTCAGAGTTATCGATGTCCGTTTGGAATTCCGAGACTGGGAGTAGTTTCGTATGGTGATTCTGGAGTTGGAGGCGCGATCGGAAGTGAATTCGGAGGTCCGTAGGTCATTTTGAAGCCATTTGGCTAAAGATAGAAATTTGAAGGTTTTTGGGAAGTTTGACCGGAGGTTGACTTTTTGATATCGGGGTCGGAATACAATTCCGAAAGTTGGAGTAGGTCCGTAATGTCAAATATGACTTGTGTGCAAAATCTGAAGTCAATCGGACATGATTTGATAGGTTTAAACATCGGAAATAGAAGTTGGAAAGTTCAAAGTTCATAAAGCTTGAATCAGAGTGTAATTCTTGGTTTTAGCGTTGTTTGTTATGATTTGAGGGCTCGAGCAAGTCCGTAATCTGTTTTGGGACTGGTTGGTATGATTGGCTGGGGTCCCGGGGGCCTCGGGTGGATTCCGGGTGGTTAACGGATTGAAAGTGGAATTTGGGAATGCTTGAGTTTTGCTGCTTCTGTCATAACCGCTTTTGCGGTTCTTGGACCGCAGAAGCGGGACCGCAGATGCGGTCAAAAGCTCGCAGAAGCGGAAGGGGCCAGGTCCAAGGAAAATCGCAGAAGCGGCCCAGGGACCGCAGAAGCGGCCCCCAGACCGCAGAAGCGGCCAGTTCCCTCATGCCCAAAACCGCAGAAGCGGTTAAATAGTCGCAGAAGCGACATCCGCAGAAGCGGAAATTGCACCGCAGAAGCGAAACACCTGGAGGCAGTAAGGTTGTTTTAAACCGTGAATGGAGTCATTTCTCTCATTTGGTTCATGGCTTGGGGCGATTTGGGGAGCTCCAAAGAGTGGAACTTCGTCATCTATATAAAAGGTAAGTTATCCCCATCACTTTTGAGTTAAATACATCAATTATGTATGGATTTAAGCATGAAAATTAGTGTAAAGATGTAGGTTTTTGGTGGAAACCTAGAAAATGATATTCTTGGAATTTAGCCACGATTTTGAGTATGGAATTAGGATAAAAATATATATTTGAGTTCCTGAGGTCATGGGTAACCTTTGTTTTCGAGATATTTTGGATTTCGGGCACCTAGGCCCGAGGGCATTTGGGTCATTTCACTAAGCGGAGTTGGGAATCTGTATAATTTGAATTTCTAACAAGTATTTGAGTATATTCTCATTAGTTTGTCGTTAATTGGCTAGTTTTGGTGCATTGTGTGTTGGTTCAAGCCTTCGGAAGAATGTAGAATGCCGGCTATGAGTCTTCGGAGCGAGGTGAGTCTCCTTTCCAATCTTGTGAGGGGGAATTTATCCCATAGGTGAAGTAATCGATTATGTGCTCCAATTTGTGGGGGCTACGTACGCACGAGGTGACGAGAGTCCGTGCGTAGCTACTATTATGCTATTGTCCGGGTAATTAGGACCCAAAAACATGTTGCACGTGGATTAATTGTGAACCCATTGGTAGCTCGAATTGTTTAACTCACATCGAATTGGTAAGTAAATTTCTAAAAGGATTAAACTTTATTTCTTAAATTGTTAAAGGAGAATTGGTTTTATTTGAATAAATATTCCCCGATAAGTTCTTATTTGACTGATTGAGCATGTATTTTATGTGTGCCTGCGTCGCATGGATGATTCGCGAGCAGGGTATGTGTTTATTTATGGAACGGGCCGAACGCCTCGGTGAGAATAGATGCATCCATGGTTCGTGCCGCTCTACCCTCGGCAGTGCACAATTTACATTTCTGTTGGAGCGGGCCGTCGACCTCGGCATGATTTGCGCGTGTTTATCTGTTACTTGAAAATTGTAAATGTGGAATTGGCCCTACGTGGCTTGATATAAACTGATAAGATAATAAAGAATAAACCTTGAAGCCCTTAATTATTGTTGAAGGTGTTTTACTTGTTTTCCTGGCTTCCTGAACTAGAACTACTATATGACTCCACGATTATCCTCGCATTATTGAATATTGATAATTGACCTCTAGTGAGTGTCGAAATTGGCCATCTCGTCTCTACCCCTTCGGGGTTAGGCGGGATACTCACTGAGTACACGTTGATTACGTACTCATACTACACTTCTGCGCATTTTGTTGCACAGGTATATTTTACATTAGATGGCAGCACGAATGATTTGGGGACTAGGTGAGCTGCATTGTTCGAGACGAGCCGCAGCTAGTGTAGTTCCCTTCCAGTACTTTATTTATTTATTTTTTGTCCACTGTATTTCGGACAGACATTGTGATTTATTTTCCTTATCAGTAGTTGCTCATGCACTTGTGACACCGGGTTCTGGGATGGTTTTTCGAAAGATGTGTGTTAATAGTTATTTCTTAATTTGAATTGAAATAGAGATTGTTTTATATATGAAAAATGGAAGGAAAACTCTTAGATTTTCAAAGGTATTAAAAGAGAATTAAATTGATAATTTAGTTGGCTTGCCTGACAACGGTGTCCGGCGCCATCATGACCCTTAGTGGATTTTGGGTCGTGACAACATGGTATCAGAGCAATAGGTTCCCGTCGGTCTCACGAGTCATGAGCAAGTCTAGTAGAGTCTCGCGGATCGGTACAGAGACGTCTGTACTTATCCTCGGGAGGCTACAGGGCTGTTAGGAGTATTTCCCTTCTTGATTTCATTTTCGTGCGGTTCAATTCCTTTGAGGCTTATGCCTTTGATTTCTTCCTACTCAATCTTACGCGAGCGCTTGTTATAAATTGAAAATTGAAGGATTGTAATGGAACTACAAATGTGGTGCGGGATGATTTTCCCGGTATAGTTGATTGGACTATTATAGTCGCATTTTGGAGGGATATTCTATTGTTTCAGCTCAGTAACAGAACTTCTAAGAGCCTTGAGGCTAGGCACAGGTTTCCATAATGATTATGAGCGATTATTCCGCAGTGTTGTTGTGATGGTTGGGTGGTTGCCCACGTCTCGGGGCAGTGAATGAATTGAAGGGAGGTTTACTCAGCGTGTAATTAGGGGATTCAGTATTTTATTCCCGACAGGGGAAAAGGCAGTCGGACTAAGAATGGTCAGGTGTGGGCTGGTGGAAGTAATGAGGCTTGGTATTTGCAAGCGTGGTTGAGCTTTCTTTTATGAGAGGGTGTCGTGGTCCTGATTGAACGTACTAAGTTGTTGGCGTTATAATCTGCTACAATTCGCCTTTATGGCAGGATATTGTGAACTAGTATTGGAGTTACGACTGTCAGATATCGCATGGTGCAATTGTTTAAGATTGAATCAGAATTTCTAATGTTGACGGATCGATAAAGATGACCTTTGGAAAGGTTTAAAGTTAGTAGCAATGGTGGGTTCTAGTGCCACGAAGATAGATTTTATTTGAGGCAACAATTGAGCAGCAAAGTATGAGGAAGGACATGTGGGAAGTGCCAGGCGATGTTTAAAATTTCTAGAAGGCCAAGTATGAGAAGCAAGGTCGAATGACCGATTAAGGAGATGAGTTCCGACAAAGTGGGAGAGTGGCGAGGGTTGCATATGGGCTTGGTAGTAGGATGACTAGGCGCCTTAAAGAGAGTTTGGATCGAATTGGGGAT
>NW_017677274.1:0-4304 GCF_001879085.1 Nicotiana attenuata
CGAAGTAGTCGCGTTCGGTTCGAGTTTAATTTAGCCAATTGCCCATTGAACTTGGGTAGGGAGGTGATTGTTCGGGGTATGGTGGTCAGTGCTCAATTTCAAACAATTCGCCGGGTGTTGCGACTGCCTCCGTTCCCTAGTGATGTCGATTATTACCATGACAGGCCCGGGGTGACATGGGAGGTCATGACGGATGTACTTTGCACAGGGGGGCAGCCCATATGGATACGTGACCAAATAACCCTCAACTCTAACTCCTTCACTCACCTGGCCAAGTGTTGGTTGACTATTATCTGTAGCAGGTTCCTGCCTTCTAGCAATACCACGGACGTGAACTTCAATAGGGCATTGTTGACTTGGTGCTTTGTGACAGGGAAGGATTTTGATGCGGCACGGGTAATTGGAGATGAAATGGTCTTACGGGGCCCGCTGCTGACAAAGGGATTCTATTTCCCTTCCTTGGTGACCACATTGTGCTTGATGAGAAACACCCCTACCAACCCTGCTGATGGCGATTTGCCTCCTAGAGCAGCTTTCAAAGCTTCTAGCATCAGAGTGGGCAGGGGCACCCGCACTACAATTGAGATTGATGATGAGGAGGATGATCCGGTCCCTGTTGCACCGTCCAGGAGGTCTGTTGACAGTGCCGGGCCCTCTCGGCGCCCCATTCTGGAGCAGACCTATCATGCTCACAATCCTCCCGGCCTATGCTGCGCTCCTTGGAGGAAGAGGTCGCGGATCTCCGCACCTCGGTGGATGGTCTACACACACGGATGGACGCCATGTCACAGAGGCAGGCTAGATCTGAGAGCCGGTTTATGGCTTGGCTACGCGCATTGGGGAGGGCCTGCCATGTAGACCCCAGCACCGTCTCCGACTCGGATTGAGTCTCAGGGAAGTCTTCTCACTCTTCTGTTCTTTACTGTATTGATATGACATGGGGACATGCCATGATTTTAAGTGTGGGGTGGGAGACTTGCTCTAACTGTGTATTGAAATGTATATAGCTGTTGTTGTGTTGTAGCAGTAGATGTGGTGTACATATGTGAGTAAGTTATATTAGGAGTAGCTGACTTGGCCCAACGACGGACATTTGTTGACGGGTCTCTTGAGGGTCAAAGTCAGATATATATATAAAAAAAAAATTGTAGAGGACTCTCCCTGATGACGGACTATGTTACTCTTGAGGGAAGTAGTCCATGTAGAATTTTTTTTTAATTTTATTTTCTTCTTTTAGGTAGTGTAGTACCTCCCCCTTGGTTTTTCTTTTGACCACGGTTCTTTTTCAAGGGTTTTTCTTGAACCGGGTTAGGTAGATTTTTCTTTTATAGTTTTAGGATTAAATGGGTGAAGGTCAGAGTGTAACCCCAAATGTGCACACTTGCAAAGAAAACGAACTAAGGGTGTGAGGTCTAAGCTTGTTTGTGGACTCATAATATATGCCTTAATTTTGCACATCTTGTCTGGCTTGAACACTCGTATGATTGTGTTGATGAACTGATTCGGAATGAGTTACATGCTAAGTGTGTGTGAGTTGTTACTTGCATCCTATGCCTGCATATGATACCTAGAATTTGCCCTGTGTGTTTGCAAAGCGAAATAGCAGTCGTTTGGTCTTAGAGATGATTGAGGCATTTCTTTGTGCAACCCTTTATACTTGAGAATCCACCTGTGCATACTACCATAGTTAACCCCTTTGAGCCTGAAGCCTGTTCTTTGATAACCCTATAATAATCTAAATCGTTGTGTTTGAATAAGCTCATTGTTTGAACCCTTACCTCCTAGAAGCACTTAATCACTAAAGAATATACAAAAGTCAAAGTGTGGGGTGGGAGAGAAACTAAAAAAAAAAAAAAAAAAGAATCAAGAATGAAGGTTCTGGTTGGTGAACTGGCAGTGTACAATAAATCTGAAGAAAAAAAAAAGAGAAAAGAAAAGAAAAAAAAAAGGAAGAAGCAGCCAGTTGTACCTAACGAAAAGTGGGGGTCACAAGTGAAACAAAATGTGGAGTAATGATTGGGTTGAGCATAAAGGTAAAATAAAAAGAAGTGTTTATTAAAAGTGCTTAGGGAGGTTAGTCACTATATCCAAATATATCCTACCCGTCCCTTAGCCTATATTACAACCTATAAAGACCTCTTGATCTTTGACTGAATGGCTCGATTAGTAGAGTATTACACTAGGGGCAAGCTTATGGTGTGTCTGTGTGGCATGTGAATGCTCTTTGATGAGAGTGAGTGAATTCTTTCTATATATGGTTCCTTGTTGTTGAATTTTATGTGTGTGGAACTTCTCTCAGATTTTGTTTATGTGAGGGCATGTGACTCAGGAAGAAAAAGTGAGTCTTCACTTCTGTTAGAGTAATTAGAGTGAGCACAAGTGTGTCTTGGTATGAGAGTCTGCATTTGAGATATGATTGTGCACTGTTTGGGTCGATCATTGATAATAGCAGGTGTGACATAAATTGGGGCAATGCATTGAGCAGTTAGGCCTAGAAGTGTGGTTTAGTTGCTCGAGGACGAGCAAAGATTTAAGTGTGGGGTGTTGATAATAGGTGAATTTGACTATAATCACACCTTAAATAATCACCTTCTTGTGTAGTTTTAATGCTAAAAGTGATGACAAAATGCTCTTATTAGTGCTTTTCATGATTTGTAGGTGATATATGTATAAAGACGGCTAAGGAGCAGTTCTGGAGTCAAAAGTGATGAAAAAGAGGCCAACTGTGAAATTTCCCAGTGACCCGTGCAAAAACAGGCCGAAGATTCAGAGAACTGGATCCACCGCGGTTCACCGCGACCGCGGAAGAACCGCGGTGGGAAGCAGCTGCAGAAGATTGAGATTCCGCGAGGGTGTTTGGCCGCGGTTCTACCGCGACCACGGCAGAACCGCGGCAGGCGCAGTAAACTTCAGGGACCAAAGTGTCAATTACGGGACTTTTAGACCTAAACCCTATCAATGGATGTGGACGTGGCAATAGACGAAATTATAATCGTCATCATTGTGATAATGAGAATAATAAGGATTCTCAAAATAATCGTTCACTCTGTGAAAATAATATTTGTCATCGATTTGACATGAGATTTTATTAAGCACATATAGATGATTATGGTCCATTCATGATGTGAATATGACAACATCTGATTTATGAATACTTATTCATTCTTCAAAGAATATGAACGTGCTAGTGGTAGTGAATATACCGCACTCACCTCTAAAAGGAGGTTTGAGATGATTTAAGAATGGCATGAATGGTCATTGGTCACGTACCTATTGTACGCCAAAATATTTTGGCATTGTGATTATTAAAAGACAACGGTAATGCAAGAAACATATCTTGCATATAATTTTGACCATAACCATAATGGTATAACTTTCTCTTTAAAAGAGATATTGACCTTATGGGTGTTGATGAATATGTGGTACTACAAAATTAATTGAGAACTCTGCAAGAGCCAATTATACTATTTTGGAGAAACACAATTGATTACCAATGAGGTATTGTGTTGTAGTAAGTCTCAAAGAAACTTATTCAGTTTTCAAAGTATACGCGAAAGCGGTTGATTATATTGAGACTATAAATAAAGGAAAGATTTAATATCTTCTATTACTACAACTTGTAGCTGGGTAATATGTATGTGAAAAGCTACCCGCTTTATTCTCCAGTTTGTACTACACAAATAAAAGAATACCACAATAAAGTGGATGTTTATTGATATAAAAATTCATATCATAATAAACTTGGAGTTTATTGATAATTGCACACGTCATGGTGTAAATCTGAAGTTTATCAATATTGATAATTTATTCAGTTGGCATAATTGGTTTAGCCATATTAATTTAAGTATGATGTGCAAAAATAAAAGAGAATTCACATGGGAAAATATTAAAGAACTAGAAAGTTCTTTATGAATTCTCTTATATTGCTTGTTCTCATTAATTAATAGATCAACTAAAATTGGGATTGAATCCCATGAATACTGGAAATATCAAAGGTGAATATGGGCCCATTCACCTGCCATGTATACCACATAAGATGCATCTATGAGATGGTTACATGTGCAATTATTATTAACCCGCAACCTGGCCGGTGTGTGCGAGGTAACTTGCTCAATAATTTAATTTCGAGTATAATTTCCAGATTTTCTATTCAAGAAGTTAATCTTGATAAGTTGGTTTACATCACAGTTGGTTTAGCAAAATGATTTATTGAGTGCCTCACTTAATAGCTAAACTATTGTTTATGGGAACAAAGTTTATCTATATCAGTTTTGATATAGGTTATATACGAAAGTATATTACAT
>NW_017677274.1:6655-10040 GCF_001879085.1 Nicotiana attenuata
CGCCTTGTATGATCTTCAAATCCATTCAAATGGATAGTAAAACAGTCCTTCTTAAATGGTGATTTAGAGGAACAATCTACATGGACCAACCTGAAGGGTTTGTGGTTCCGGGAAAAGAAAAGAAGGTGTGTCGACTTGTTAAGTCTCTTTATGGACTAAAACAAGCACCCAAACAATGGCTATGCGAAAATTTGACCTAAAAAATGTTGTCAAATGGTTTTAAGATTAATGAATGTGATAAATGTGTTTACATTAAGAACGTTCCAAATCATATAGTCATTGTTTGCTTATATGTTGATGATATGCTAATAATGAGCAAAGACATTGCCGACATTCAAGCTGCAAAGCGCATGTTTGCTAGTAAGTTTGATATAAAAGACTTAGGAGTTGCCGATGTAATTCTAGGAATTAAAATCCAGAGGACTCCTATTCTACAATGACTTAAACCTCAAATAGAACGTCAAACGATTCGTATTTTCAACACTTCTGTTAATAACTTTGTCTATTAACGTCGACAAATATTAACCATTTTTCCCTAGTTTAGCAAGTATTTACAAATACTACAACAAAGTTGTCACGGCCCTAAAACGGACCCGGTCGTGATGACGCCTATCGTAAAACTAGGTCAGTCGACACAAACCCCAAAACCAACCAAACATTTATAATAGGTCATTTAAAATCATTAATTAGCTAAAATTCCATAATATAAGTAGAAATAAACAGTGCAGAAACATAACACAGCCCGACATCGGGGTGTCACCAGTCATGAGCAACTACAACTCGTCTTGGAATAAGAAAGGACAACATAGTCTGAAGAAATGCTAACACAAAGCTAAATAAGATAGGAAGGAGAAGCACTGGGCTGCGAACACCAAGCAGCTACTTAGTCAACTCCGAAGACCCGCTGGAAGGCTAATCAGCACTCGCTATCGCGACCTGAGACTCCTGGATCTGCACACAAGGTGCAGGGAGTAATGTGAGTACACCAACTCAGTAAGTAATAAAGGTAAAGGCAGTTGAGCAGTAAGAAAATACGTAAACTACGTCATAACGCTACCGCAAAATAATATTAAGTCAAGAACAATGTAGTAAAGCAATAAAACTCGTAAAAAGACAACTCAGTTAAGTAAAACCATTTAAAATATCTTTCAATAGTTTCAAACGAGTGATGAAAACAGTGAGTAAAAGGATAGAACGTAAACAACCCCTTGGGAAAAACAAGTACTGTAAACCGCCCCTCGGGCATAATATCAACAGAAACAGCCCCTCGGGCTACCTCACAATCACTCGTATCAGCCCCTCGGGCAATAACATGAAACAACAACAGCCTCTCGGGCAATATCACATCACACACACTGGGTACCCGCGCTCACTGGGGGTGCACAGACTCCGGAAGGGCTCCTACAGCCCAAGCGCTATCACAAGCCATCTCGTGGCATTATAAATCAGGCTATCAGCCTCTCGTATATCACAATCAGTATAACTCGCCGCGGCGCGTAGCCTGATCCCATGATATCCTCACAACATAGGCCCTCGGCCTCACTCAGTCAGAACTCACTCAAGCCCCTCGGGCTAACAATAAAACAGATACTCGGCTCAAAATATCATTTATAAAATCAAAAGGAGTAAATATAATCTGAGTGGTAGAATCAGGGAAAGCATAGCATGACTGAGTGTAATATTATCAAAACAATGAGAAAACAGTAGGGTCCGAACAGTCGGCACAAGGCCCCAAACACGGCATTTAGCCCCAAACATAGTAATACTTTTCAAAATATAATAATATGAAACAGTTTCCAATTAAATACGCGACCCAATAGTCGTACGGGATGGACCAAATTATAATCCTCGACGGTGCACGACCCCACGCTCGTCATCTAGCGTGTGTGTCACCTCAAAATAGCACTACGATGTGAAATTCGAGGTTTCATACCCTCAGGACAACATTCACAATCATTACTTACCTCAATCCGGTCCAAACTCTAGCCCGCGATGCCTTTGCCTCTAGAATCGGCCTCAACTCGCCCCGAATCTATCCAAAATCAAAACCATAACATCAAAATAGGCTAAAGGAACAAAGCCCACGCAAAAATAACCAAATGTACTCAAAAATCCCGAAATTGGCCAAACCCGACCCCCGGTCCACATCTCGAATTTTGATAAAAATCACACTACTAGAATCCTTATCCTCCCACGAGTCTATACATATCAAGAACATCAAAATCGGATCCCAAATGGCCCCTCAAATTCTCAATTTACACTCTCCAATATCAAGCCCTAATTCCCCAAATTTAACCCTTATTTTCCATTAATTTCATGCCTAATCAATGAAATAATGCCATAGAATCGAGTATTGAGTTCAAAAATCTTACCTCCAAGTGTTTCCCTTCGATTCCCTCTTCAATCCCTCTCAAAAAGCTTGAAACTCGGCCAATAGAAATGGCCTAAAATTCGCGAAGATGGCTATTTAAACATTCTGCCTAGGGATTTAAATTCCTTAATCGCAATCGCGGAAAGAACCTCGCGATCGCGAAGAACAACTTTGCTGGCTCCTGAAATAACTCTAGGCGAACGCGTCACTCTCCACGCGAACATGATGCTCTGCCCCTCACACCTACGCAATCGCGGACTACTAACCGCGTTTGCGATGAACAAACGTGTGGCCTCAGCTTTGGTCCACTTACCTTACGCGAACGCGACTTAACCCATGCGTACACGATGCTTTACCTGAACAACTCCCGCGATCGCAACTCCAAATATGCGAACGCGAAGAACAGCCTGGACTGCCTCTACAACTGCTCTACGCGATCGCGAGCCTCCTCACGCGATTGCAAAGAAGAAACTTCTGCAACAGAACTGAAGGAAAAATCTGCAACTTTCAAAACAAGAATTTGATCCGTTTAACCCCTCGAAACTCACCCGAGGCCCTCGGGACCTCAACCAAATATGCCAACACATCCCATAACATCATTCAAACTAGTTCCAACCTTCGGAACACTCAAAATAACATCGAAACATCAAATCATCATCGGATTCAAGCCTAAGAAAATCCAAAACTTCCAAATTCCGCTTTCGATCAAAAAGTCTATCAAACCTCGTCCGAATGACCTGAACTTTTGCACACACGTCCCAAATGACACAACGGACCTACTCCAACTTTCGAAATTCCATTCCGACCCCTATATCAAAATTTCCTTTACCAACTGGAAAACGCCAAAATTCCAATTTCGCCAATTCAAGCCTAAATCTACCCCGGACCTCCAAAACACATTTCATTCACGCTCCTATGTCCCAAATCACCTCAAGAAGCTATCCGAATCATAAAACCAAATTCCGAGATCGTTTACTCACAAGTCAACTTCCGGTTGACTTTTCCAACTAAAAG
>NW_017677274.1:10572-32162 GCF_001879085.1 Nicotiana attenuata
GATCCACAATCACCCAAATAGCATCGAACTTCTTCAAAGTCCGTGGGAGCCCAACTACAAAGTCCATGGTGATCCGCTCCCACTTCCACTCTGGAATATCCATCTACTGAAGCAAGCCACACGATCTCTGATGCTCATATTTCATCTGCTGACAATTGAGACACCGAGCTACAAATCCCACAATATCCTTCTTCATTCTCCTCTACCAATAATGCTGTCTCAGATCCTGATGAATGGAATACCGCGAGCTATGGGCCTCCCCCAGAATCAATTCCCGAAGCCCATCCACATTGAGCACACATATCCGGCCTGCATCCTCAACACCCCATCATCACCGATAGTCATATCTCTGGCATCGTCGTGCTAAACTCTGTCCTTAAGGACAAGCAAATAAGGATCATCATACTGACGTTCTCTGATGCGATCAAACAAGGAAGACCGAGAAACCACACAAGCTTAGACTCGACTGGGCTCCGAAATATCCAACCTCACAAACCGATTGGCCAAGGCCTGAACATCAACTGCGAGAGGTCTCTCCCCAATAGGGATATATGCCAAACTGCCCGTACTCACCGCCTTCCTACTCAAAGCATCGGCCACTACACTGGCCTTCCCCGGATGGTACAAGATAGTAATATCATAGTCCTTTAACAGCTCCAACCATCTCCGCTGCCTCAAATTGAGATCCTTCTACTTGAACAAGTGTTGGATGCTACGATGATCAGTAAACACTTCACAAGACACGCTATACAGATAATGCCTCCAAATCTTCAGTGCGTGAACAATGGCAACCAACTCTAGATCATGAACATGGTAGTTCTTCTCATGGGGCTTCAACTGACGAGAAGCATAAGCAATAACTCTACCCTCCTGCATCAACACACACCCAATACCCACTCTCGAAGCATCACAATACACTGTATATGAACCTGAAGCTGATGGCAAAACTAACACTGGAGCCATGGTCAAGGCAGTCTTGAGCTTCTGAAAGCTGGCCTCACACTCATCCGACCACATGAAAGGTACATCCTTTTGAGTTAACTTGGTCAAGGGTTATGCAATAGATGACAATCCCTGAACAAACCGACGGTAATAACCCGCCAAACCAAGAAAACTGTGAATCTTTGGGGCTGAGGACGGCCTGGGCCAACTCTGAACCGCCTCTATCTTCTTCGGATCAACCTGAATACCCTCGCTGGACACCACATGCCCCAAGAAAGCCACTGAACTGAGCCAAAACTCACACTTGGAGAACTTTGCATAAAGCTTCTCCTCCCTCAATCTCTGAAACACAACTCTCAAATGCTCCGCGTGCTCCTCCTGACTACGCGAGTATACCAGAATATCATCAATGAAAATAATAACGAATGAGTCGAGATAAGGCCGGAACACGTTATTCATCAAATGCATGAACGCTGCTGGGGCATTGGTCAGCCCAAAAGACATAACAAGGAACTCATAATGACCATATCGGGTCCTGAAAGCCGTCTTAAGAATATGCGAGTCCCTGATCTTCAACTGGTGATACCCGAAACGGAGATCAATCTTGGAGAACACCCTCGCTCCCTGAAGCTGGTCAAATAAATCATCAATACGAGGCAAAGGATACTTGTTTTTGATTGTGACCTTGTTCAACTGCCTGTAATCATTGCACATCCTCATAGTGCCATCCTTCTTCTTTACAAATAGGATGGGCGCACCCCACGGCAACACACTAGGCCGAATGAACCCCTTATCAAAAAGTTCCTGAAGTTGCCCCTTTAAATCCTTCAACTCTGCTGGTGCCATACGATATGGAGGAATAGAAATGGGCTGAGTGCCCGACACCAGATCAATACCAAAATCAATATCCCTATCCGGCGGCATGCCCAGCAGGTCTGCAAGAAACACATCGGGAAAATCCCTCACTACTGGAACAGAATCAATGGTAGGAGTTTGTGCATTGACATCCCTCACAAAGGCTAAGTATGAAAGACAACCTTTCCCAATCATCCGCTAGGCCTTCAAGAACAAAATCACCCTACTGGGGATAAAATCAGTCGAACCTCGCCACTCAATCCGTGGCACACCCGACATCGCCAACGTCACTGTCTTAGCCTGACAGTCCAATATAGCACGGCACGGGGATAGCCAATCCATGCCCAATATCACATCAAAGTCCACCATACAAAGCAACAAAAGGTCCACTTGGGTCTCCAAACCTCCAATAGTCACCACACACGACCGGTACACACGGTCCACAATGATAGTATCACCCACCGGAGTAGATACACGAACAGATGAAATAAGAGACTCACGGGGCATATCCAAATAACAGGCAAAATATGATGACACATAGGAAAAAGTGGAGCCAAGATCAAATAACACAGAGGCATCTCTGTGGCAGACTAAGACAATACCTGTAATAACAACATCTGAAGCAATAGCATTGGGTCTAGCTGGAAGTGCGTAGAAACGGGCCTGACCACCACATGATCGACCTCCCCCTCTCGGGAAGCCTCTAGCTGGCTGTCCTCCACCCCTAGCTGGCTGGGCGGGTGGTGAAGTAACTGGTGTTGAAGCCGATGGCTAACTCCTCTGCTGAGATGAACCCCCAAGGCGACGAGGACACTGCCTCCACATATGCCCCAACTCCCCACACTCATAACAACTCCCTGGTGCTGGAGACGGGGACTGAAGGGAACCCCTAGCACCGGGATGACTAGCTGAAGAACCTGGCATAGAAGAGCCCTGAACTGATGGAGCACGGGACAAACTCTAGGCTGGAAGGGCACTGAGTGAGGAATGACCCTGATGAGAACTATGAGAACCATGACCCGATGATGCCCCACGATAACCTGGGCGATTTGACTGAGCATGCCTGAATGGGCGGCCTGTGCTATGCTGAAACTGGCCCCCATACTGAGTACCACTGAATCCACCCTGACCACGAGGCCTCTTAGCCTCTCTCTTGAATCTCTCCTGACCACAAACCATCTCAATCTATCGAGCTATGTCAACAACCTCATCAACGGTAGCACCAGATACTCTCTCTCTGGTCATAAGTAACCGAAGCTAATAACCGAGGCCATCTATAAACCTCATGATCCTCTCTCGATCTGTGGGAACCAACCAGACCGCATGGCGAGCCAACTCGGAGAACCACATCTCATACTGTGAAACAGATCTGTCACCCTGACGAAGCTGCTCGAACTGCTTGCGCAGCTCCTCTTGGCGAGACTCAGGTACAAACTTCTCTTGGAAGAGAATGGAGAATTACTGCCAAGAAAGGGGCATTGCGTTAGCCGGCCTACGCCTCTCGTAAGTCTCCTACCATCTAAGTGTAGCCCTTGAGAACTGGAAAGTAGTGAACGAGACCCCACTGGTCTCCAAAATACCCCTGGTCCAAAGCATCCTCTGACACTTGTCCAAGGAATCCTGGGCATCCTCGCCCTCTACACCACTGAAAGTCGGAGGCTGAAGTCTCCCAAACCTCTCCAATCTGCGTTGCTCGTCCTCTGGCATAACCGGACCTACACAGCCCTAAGCAGCTACAACCGGCTGGGCTGGAGGTGCCCACGGTGTTTGAAGTCCCTGCACGACCCGCTCAGGTGTGCGAGCGGCGGGAGTCTGAGTGCCTCCAACGGCCTGAGAAGTAGTTACGGCTGTAGTGACTGAGACCGCCTGAGCTAGGCCAGTGCACACTGATAGAATCTGGGCCAGGGCCTCCTAAAGGCTTGGAATCACAATAGGCACAGCCGGTGCCTGAGATGGTGCTGCTGGAGCATCCATATCTGGGACCTGATCATGAACTGGGGCTGATGGTGGATCTGCAGGTGCTGCCCTAGCTACTGTGCGGGCCACACCCCTGCCCCCACCACGGCCTCGACCGTATCCTCGGCCTCTAGTGGCCCCAGCTGGTGTTACTGGTGGTCGTCCATCCTGACCGGTAGCGCATGTCCTCACCATCTGTTAGAGAATAGAATAACAGAAGTTTAGTACTAGAATCAACAGATTCGCACGACGGGAATTCAAGAATATGAAGTTTTCCAAAAGGTTCTGCAGCCTCCCGAGGATAAATACAAACGTCTCCATACCGATCCGCGAGACTCTACTAAACTTGCTCATGACTCGTGAGACCTATGTAACCTATGCTCTGATACCAACTTGTCACGATCCTAAAGCGGACCCGGTCGTGATGGCACCTATCGTGAAACCAGGCCAGCCGACAGAAACCCCAAAACCAACCAAGCATTTATAATAGGTCATTTAATACCATAATTAGCTAAAATCCCATAATATAAGTAGAAATAAATAGTGCGGAAACAAAATACAACCCGACATGGGGGTGTCACCAGTCATGAGCACCTACAACTCCTCTCAGAATAAGAAAGGACAACATAGTCTGAACAAATGCTAACACAAAGCTAAATAAGATAGGAAGGAAAAACACTGGGCTGCGAACGCCAAGCAGCTACCTAGTCAACTTCGGAGACCCGCTGGAAGGCTAATCAGCACTCGCTATCGCGACCCGAGACTCCTGGATCTGCACACAAGGTACAGGGAGTAATGTGAGTACGCCAACTCAGTAAGTAATAAAGGTAAAGGCAGCTAAGCAGTAAGGAAACACGTAAACCACGTCATAACGCTACCGCAAAACAATATAAGTCCAGAACAATGCAGTAAAGCAATAAAACTCGTAAAAAGACAACTCAGTTCAGTAAAACCTTTTAAAACATCTTTCAATAGTTTCAAACAAGTGATGAAAACAGTGAGTAAAAGGATAGAATGTAAACAGCCCCTTGGGCAAAACAAGTACCATAAATCGCCCCTCGGGCATAATATCAATAGAAACATCCCCTTGGGTTACCTCACAATTACTCATATCAGCCCCTTGGGCAGCAACATGAAACAACAACAGCCTCTCAGGCAATATCACATCACACACACCGGGTACCCGCGCTCACTGGGGGTGCACAGACTTTGGAGGGGCTCCTACAGCCCAAGCGCTATCACAAGCCATCTCGTGGCATAATAAATCAGGCCCTCGGCCTCTCATATATCACAATCAGTAAAACTCACCGCGGCGTGCAGCCCGATCCCATGATATCGTCACAACATCGGCCCTCGGCATCACTCAGTCAGAACTCACTCAAGCCCCTTGGGCTAACAGTAAAACAGATACTCGGCTCAAAATATCATTTATAAAATCAAAAGGAGTAAATAAAATCCGAGTTATGAAATCAGTGAAAGCATAGCATGACCGAGTGTAATATTATCAAAACTGTGAGAAAACAGTAGCAAAAAGCCCCTAAGGGTCCGAACAGTCCGCACAAGGCCCCAAACACGACATTTAGCCCAAACATAGTAATACTTTCCAAAATATAATAATATCAAACAGTTTCCAATTCAATACGTGACCCAATAGTCGTACGGGATGGACCAAATCACAATCCCCGATGGTGCACGACCCCACGCTCGTCATCTAGCGTGTGCGTTACCTCAAAATAGCACTACGATGTGAAATTCGGGGTTTCATACCCTCAGGACAACATTCACAATCATTACTTACCTCAATCCGGTCCAAACTCTAGCCAGCGATGCCTTTGCCTCTCGAATCGGCCTCAACTCGCCCCGAGTCTATCCAGAATCATAATCATAACATCAAAATAGGCTAAAGGAACAAAGCCCACGCAAAAAGAACCAAATTTACTCAAAAATCCCGAAATTGGCCAAACCCGACCCCCGGGCCCACGTCTTGGATTTCGATAAAAATCACATTACTAGAATCCTTATCCTCCCACGAGTCTATACATATCAAGAACATCAAAATCGGACCCCAAATGGCCCCTCAAATTGCCAATTTACACTCTCCAATATCAAGCCCTAATTCCCCAAATTTAACCCTTATTTTTCATTAATTTCAAGCCTAATCAGTGAAATAATGCCATAGAATCGAGTATTGAGTTCAAAAATCTTACCTCCAAGTGTTTCCCTTCGATTCCCTCTTCAATCCCTCTCAAAAAGCTTGAAACTCGGCCAATAATGGTGAGAAATGGCCTAAAATTCGCGAAGATGGCTATTTAAACATTCTGCCCAGGGATTTAAATTCCTTAATTGCGATCGCGAAGAACAACTTTGCTGGCTCCTAACATAACTTTACGCGAACGCGTCCCTCTCCACGCAAACGTGATGCTCTGCCCCTAACACCTACACGATCGCTGAACACTAACTGCGTTCACGATGAACAAACGCGTGGCCCCAGCTTTGGTCTACTAACCTTACGCGAACGCGACTTAACCCATGCGTTCGCGATTCTTTACCTGAAAAACTCCCGCGATCGTAGCTCAAAATACGCGAACACGAAGAACAACCTAGACTGCCTCTACAACTGCTCTACGCGATCGCGAGCCTCCTCATGCGATCGCGAAGAAGAAACTTCTGCAACAGAACTGAAGGAAAAATCTGCAACTTTCAAAACAAGAATTTGATCCGTTTAACCCCCTGAAACTCACCCGAGGTCCTCGGGACCTCAACCAAATATGCCAAAACATCCCATAACATCATTCAAGCTTGTTCCAACCTTCGGAACACTCAAAACAATATCAAGACATCAAAATCATCATCAGATTCAAGCCTAAGAAATTCCAAAACATCCAAATTCCGCTTTCGATCAAAAAGTCTATCAAACCTCGTCCGAATGACCTGAAATTTTGCACACACGTCCCAAATGACATAACGGACCTACTCCAACTTCCGGAATTCCATTCCGACCCCTATATCAAAATTTTCACTACCAACCGAAAAAACGCCAATATTCCAATTTCGCCAATTCAAGCCTAAATCTACCCCGGACCTCCAAAACACATTCCGATCACGCTCCTAAGTCCCAAATCACCTCACGAAGCTACCTGAATCATAAAAACAAAATTCCGTGATCGTTTACTCACAAGTCAACTTCCGGTTGACTTTTCCAACTAAAAAGCCAACTTAAGAGACTAAGTGTCTAATTCCTCTACAAAACCACTTCGAACCCAAACTAACCAACACGATACGATGAAATACAGCTGAACAACATATAAATAACCATAAATAAAGAAAACGGAGCGGTAACTCATAAAATGACCGGCCGAATCGTTACAAAAGTTGTGAAGAACCAAATGAAAACTCATTAATTTAGTCATTTACTGCCTAATGGAATGCCTGCCGGAACATAATATGTAACGAATATAAGTCATAATCAACCTACAAGATCCAAACTACCCACTTTGATAAAAGGAAAAAGAATAAAAAGGTGATGGAATGCCCGATCATAATATGTAAAGAATATTATAAGTCATAATCAACCTACAAGATCCAAAATTCTCACTTTGGTAAAAGGAAAAAGAATATAAATTAAGGAACCCATACAGTGATGTATTATCCATTACTTCCGAGATTAACTTTTTCACTGAGATTGTAAAAGAATTTTTATCCTATCAATTATGTCCTAAAAGATAACTACAAGTGACCAATCCTTCGTGAAAAGCAGGATCAACCAAAAACTAAAACAAGTAATCTGCTAGAATATATATATATATATATATATATATATATATATATATATATTTCTCACCGGGAAAGCTCGTAATCCATGTACTTGTGAAATGAACAGCAGAGAATAAGTAAAAGTTAGATCACTAGCTTGTCTAGTGGATGATAACAATGTACGTAAAGAAAAACCAAGTTGACGATTACAACTCTTTAGGATCAAACAAAACTAACAACTTCAACTGGGGGAAAGTTTTCATATATATCCATGTTGCTTATTGGTGGGCAAATTTTATCCAAAAATTATGTCAACTCTTTGAGGGCAACATCCTATTAAAAAGTTTCAAGAGTTATCGAATAAAGTGGAAGAAGATAAAGTAATTATAAGGAAATTTGATATTGTTGGATAAAAAGATGAGGAATTTTTGGAAAACACTATAGTTTAGAGCCTCGTAATTATAGTTTGCCTAATTACTATTCATAGCTAATGTTCAATTGTTATTTGTTGTATCAACTGTATTCATTTGCACAATTGTATTCATTCATTCAACTTGTATCAACTGTATTCATACAAGGGTGTATACAAAGGATACAACTAGTATTGATTGTATACATGAGTGTATACAAAGGATACAATATGTATCGACGGTAACGAATACAACCAAGACGAAATAGAGAAACACAGAAAATTAAATAACTCTTGTTGAGAGTCGAACTGAGTTGCGAGAGCCTGTTGCTCTCTTGTTTTAGTTCAAAATAATTAATCTCTTGTTTAATGAGTTTGCTATAAAATTCAAATATAGCTACGAATGATAAATTTGCTGAAAGTATAGGTACGAATAAATACTATATTGTTATAAATAGAATTCTATTTATGGTGAATCTCCATATTTAGAGAGATTCTAGGGTTTATTACTTGGTGGCTAAGTCACCATCTCCCTATAAATAGAGGGTTCTATTCCATTATAATTCATCCCAATATCAATAAGAATTTTCTCTCTCTACTTTCTCTGCAATATTGTTCTTCTTCTTTTATTTTTTTATCACACGTTATCAGCACGAGACTCTAACCAATTGAGTAGAAGCTTTGGGATTGAGCATAATGATTGTCAATTGTTCCATGAACTTCCTTCATTATTAAATTCTGAATTTAAGGTAAGTATCTTACTTTAATTTTCTCTTTTAGATTCTTGACATTCTATAATTTAATTTTAAATACAAGTAAAGACAATAAATCTTGATTTTAACTCTAATGGAGTTTGAAAGAAATTATAACCACCCAAAGTGGTAAAATTTCTATGTCTTACCATGATCAAATTCAGGTATGATTGTGGGCAAAGAATTGAAACCCGTCCCATTGAATTTGCTCCATTCTCATTCCCTTAAGAGAATGTAATAGCAATATGTAATAAGTCTGAAAGAAGACAAAATTATTACCATAAAGTTATCAATGGATGTGGACGTGGTAATAGACGAAATTATAATCGTCATTATCGTGGTAATGAGAATAATAAGGATTCTCAAAATAAACCTTCACTCTATGAAGTTAATGTTTGTCATCGATTTGACATAAGATTTCGTAAAGCACATACAAATTACTATGGTCAATTCATGATGTGAATGTGACAACATCTGATTTATGAATACATATTCATTCTTGGAAGAATATGAACGTGCTAGTGGTAGTGAATATACCACGCACTCACCTCTAGAAGGAGGTTTGAGATGAGAAAAGAAAATAATGTCATTATTATGACATGAATGGTCATGGTCACGCACTTATTGAACGCCAAAATATTTTGGTAATGTGACTATTAAAGAATAACATTAATGCAAGAAACATATCTTACATATAATTTTGACCATAACCATAATGGTATAACTTTCTCTTTAAAAGAGATATTCACCATATGGACGTTGATGAATATGTGGTAGTACCAAATTAATTGAGAGCTCTAGAAGAGCCAATTATAATATTTTGGAGAAACACAATTGATTACCAATAAGGTATTGTGTTGTAGTAAGTCTCAAAGAAACTTATTCAGTTTCCAAAGTATACGCGAAAGTGCTTGATTATATTGAGACTATAAATAAAGGAAAGATTTAATATATTCTTTTACTACAACTTGTAGCTGGGTAATATGTATGTGAAAAGCTACCCGCTTTATTCTCCAATTTGTACTACACAAATAAAAGAATACCACAATAGAGTGGATGTTTATTGATATAAAAACCCATATCATAAGAAACTTGGAGTTTATTGATAATTGCACACGTCATGGTGTAAATCTGAAATTTATCAATATTGATAATTTATTTAGTTGGCATAACTAGTTTAGCCATATCAATTTCAGTAAGATGTGCAAAAATAAAAGAGAGTTCATATGGGTAAATATTAAAGAACTAAAATGTTCTTTACGGATTCTCTTACGTTGCTTGTTCTTATTAATTAATAGACCAACTAAAATTGGGATTGAATCCCATGAATGCTGGAAATATCAAAGGTTAATATGAGCCCATTCACCTGCCATGTATACCACATAAGATGCATCTATGAGATGGTTACATGTGCGATTATTATTAACCCGCAACATGATATTTGCGAGGTAACTTGCTCAATAATTTAATTTCGAGTATAATTTCCAGATTTTCTATTCAAGATAGTTCATCTTGATAAGTTGGTTTACATCGCAGTTGGTTTAGCAAAATGATTTATTGGGTGCCTCTACTTAATAGCTAAACAATTACTTATGAGAATAAAGTTATCTATATCAGTTTGATATACGTTATATACCAAAGTATATTATTTTCTCCCCTCACAAGTGGTTCAGGATCAGGAACCAAATAATTCCATCTTATTATTATTGATGTGCGGTGTATATTTTGATTAACACCATAACGCACAAAGGTGGATTCTCAAAGTTGTGACGACCCAAAGGGTCATCACCGGATTTCTCTCTTTTCCGTGCTTTCGAGGCCTTGAAAACCTTATTTTTACTTGCCTCGATTTACGTGCGCAGTCCTAGCGCGTAGCCGGAAAGCTTAAATATGAATTCTGTGTAAAAATTTATGAATTTTGATATTATTATGATTAAAGTTGACTTTGGTCAACATTTTGGGTAAACGGACCCGGACCCGTGATTTGACGGTCCCGGAGGGTCCGTAGAAAAATGTGAGACTCGGGCATATGCCCGGAGTCGAATTCCGAGGTCGAGAGCCCGAGCAATGAATTTTTCTGTGAAATTGTTTTTCTGAAATTATTAAGGAAAATGGAAATGAAAATTGATTAAAAGACTATGGTATCGGGCTCGTATTTTGGTTCCGACGCCCGTACAAGTCTTAAATATGAGTTAAGCGCTTTCTGTAAAGTTTGGTCGAAATCGGACATCATTTGACGTATTTCGGACCTAAATATCTAAAATTTGAAGTTATGAAGTTTGAAATGAAAATGATGATCTTGAGGCTTGATTCAATGATTTTTGATGTTATTTTGGCGATTTGGTCGCTTGAATAAGTTCGTAGGATGTTATTGAGTTAGTGTGTGTGATTGGTTAGGAGCCCCGAGGGCTCGGGAGTGAATTGGAGGTGGTTCGGGGTGTTTTTACACTTAGGAAATGTAGCAGGTTTTTGGTTTCAGCTGTTGCAGGTGTTTTCTTCTAGGCGTTCGCGTGGTCTCTTCCGCGTTTGCGTAGCTTTAGCCTTCTGCTTCATCGCGTTCGCATCCCTCGCCTCGCTTCGCTTAGAGTCATCTGACCCTGAGGGCTTAGCCCTTTTTCTTCTTCGCGTTCGCGGACACTTGACCGCGTTCGTGTAGCTTGCCAGACTCCCTTCACTACGATCGCGTTTCCCTTATCGCGTTCGCGTATAACAGTTCCTGGACCCCAGCAATTTCCTTCTACGCGTTCGCGTCTGTCTCCACGCGATCGCGATAGCTTACCCAGTTTGCCNTGGGGGAGACATGCTAAACAGTTGAGAAAAAGTTACGCGGAATATGAACAATATGAACTTGAAGTTCATAAAAGGATAATTCATCTGCAACATATTGCAAAGCATGCCAAATGCATTTGCTGACCCAAAGAAAGTAACTATATTCTCACTGCAAATGCTCCTATTAGACTATGTCCTAGAAGGACAAAGTCTATCCTACGCTTAAAGCGTTGAGACAAATCGGTTTCAAATAAACTTCTTGATAAAAAAGATGAGCAAATGATCAAAATGATCATAATAAAGGAGGCAAGTGATCTAGAAGATCACATGACATAACACTTCACAAAATCTCATGAGAGATTCAGGTACCTGAATATATGAATGAAGAGATCTCTATGTTATGTCTTTATGGAAAATAAGGAGGTTGGAACCAATATAAAATGTTTGTCGACAACATTGATTATAGCGCTAAATATATATGAGGATCTTAAGTCTGGAGAAACAATTCAAGTGGAATTTGGTTACATATGAAAGACAAGTAGTTTTGAACCTGTAGTTCAAACACTTAAAAGTATAAAGACAATGGTGTGTGTTATCACCTTTATGTATCTTATATGTCTGGCATGACATGAAAACTTGATACAAATCTAAAGTCTATTTATATGGCTTATATGACTTAACTTATATGACAATCCATGAAGGATTTAAGTTGCTTGAAGCATATACAATTCTTGATCTTGAAGTACCACTTTCTCAGTGCAATTTGTGCACAAATGTATCTTGCTATAACTATATGCATGATAATATGATAGCAAGAGTTTTCACTTCTATGTGAAGATATTGAACTGACGATTCCAACAAGATCATATGTCACGACCCGGATTTCCCACCATCGGGATCGTGATGACGCCTACTCGTGGTAGCTAGGCAAGCCAACTTATTTACCTTTCGTTAATAAATAAATCTGTTAACAATCTATAGCATCAAAAAGAAATATGGAATTTAATAATAATAATAGCGAAAGTCTAATTTATAAGTCTGAATCAAAACGCGGAATAGTCAACAATAGCCTCTACCCAAGATTTGGTGTCACGTTACTCACGAACCACTAAGAATAAACTAAGTACAAAGGTCTGAAAGAAATATAACAGTTGTCTGTCTCGAAAACAATGAGGCAACAGTCAAAAGGAAACATAAAGAAGAGACGCCGGGCCTGCGGACGCCTGCAAGGCTACCTCAGTCTCGTGAATAGAAAAGTCTGCTCCCGAACTACTGCTGCTGCTGCTCCTCAAAACCTGGACCTGTGCAAAAATGCATAGAAGTGTAGCATCAGCACAACCGACCCCATGTGCTGGTAAGTGTCTAGCCTAACCCCGGCGAAGTAGTGACGAGGCTAGACTGGACATCACATAAACCTGTGCAGTTATAAATCTACAGCGGAAATCGAATACCAAGTAATTAACAACATGGGAAGGGAGACATGCTAAGGGGAGATACAATATTAGCAGCAATCCAGAGTAACAACTAAAACAGCTTAGGTTCACAATGAACAAGGAATCAATACTCAAATACAAACACATAGCCTCAATAGCTGTTGCGGCGTGCAACCCGCTCCATAATTACTATTGTTGCGGCGTGCAACCCGCTCCACAAATACCACTGTTTCGGCGTGCAACCCGACCCATATCATTTATCATGTATCATTGTTGCGGCGTGCAACCCGATCCTCACCTTTTACTGTTGCGGCGTGCAACCCGATCCTCAATATCATTGTTGCGGCATGCAACCCGACCCTCACATATTATTGTTGCGGCGTGCAACCCGATCCTCAATATCATTTAACAGTCCAACTCCCCAAACAACAGTCACAATTAAGGGGCATAAAAATAAGTAAACATTTGACAAACATCCCGGCGAGGGAAAGAATCCAACAAGTTCAACCAGACGTCCCGGCAAGGGAATAATCAACAACGTTTTCTCTTTCTTACTTTTCTTATCTCACGATATAACGACTTCCCAGTAAGGGAACAAAACATCATCTCAAATATTCTGGCAAGGGGATTACTATAACCATATTAGTTCCAACATCTAACCACCACATTAGTTCCAACATCTAACTACCACAGCTATAACCAACCTATTACCACACTTGACCACCTCAGCTATATCTAACCGACTACCACACCCAACCAACCCATCTATAACTATAGTCATCATATGACACAAGGAAACATTAACCTGAGCGACCCTAGTATCCGTTAAGAACACAATGCAGAGGAATCACAACCCAACAATAGTCCGCCAAGAGGGCAACATAATGATCTCTCCTCTTTCTCGCTTTTACTTCACAATTCTTTTTCACAACTCGAGCAGATGCTCCAGAGGTTCAATTATCACTTATACTTTCGCAATTCATTCTACAACTGGAGCCGACGCTCCTCAATGAATCAAGTCATTTCATATACTTTCAATATTCGTATCACAGTTCGAGCCAATGCTCCTAGGAATCAAATTATCATATCACCATTCACATGTTATTCACAACATATAGAAATACTCCAATAAACATGAAATTCACAATCAGTTCATGATAATCACATTATAAGGACTCACGGTCATGCTAGACACTAATGTATAGATACTCGTCACCATGCCTATACATCGTACTCGATCACATAGCAGTTAGCAACAAGACTCAACTCCTATTCCCTCAAGCTAGGGTTAAACCAAACACTTACCTCAAAGCCTTGAAATCCACTTAATCCTCAACTATTGCTTTACCTCGTGGTTCCACCTCCAATTCGCTCGAATCTAATCACAAATTGCTCAATTACTCTAATAAACATTATATGAATCAATTTGAATGCATAAAAATGAGTTTCCCAAAGTTTTACTCCAAATTTTCCAAAATGCCCCCGGGCCCACGTGGTCAAAACCCGAGGTTCGGACCAAAACCCGATTACCCATTCCCCCACGAACTCAAATATATAATTTGTTTTGAAATCGGACCTCAAATCGAGGTCCAACTCCCCAATTTATAGAAAACCTAGGTTCTACCCAAAAATCCCAATTTCACCCATGAAAATCTTTGATTTCAAGTGGAAAACATGTTTAATGATGTTAAAGATTGAAAGAATTGAGTAAAAATCAACTTACAAATGATTTGGGATGAAGTTTGCTCTTGAAAAATCGCCTATGGTGTTTGGGTTTTGAAAGAATGGTGAAAAGTGATGAAAATTCGACTAAGTATAAAATTTGCTAGGCCTCGGATATGGGAATTGCGAGCCTTGGTTCGCATTTGCGAACAAGACAGGGCTGGGAATTGCGATCCTTGGTTCGCATTTGCGAACACTAGGCCTGGGCACAGACTTCGCATTTGCGAAGTATCGATCGCTTTTGCGATCTGGGCCCTCTCGCATTTGCGAGCATGGGCGTCGCATTTGCGACCCCAGCCCATTTTCCCCCCTCTTCGCATTTGCGATCGAGTTGCCGTATTTGCGACTTCGCATTTGCGAGTACTTCTTCGCAAATGCGAAGATACCAGAACTGGGGAATACCACCTTTTCAAAAATGAGGAAATGCAATCCGATGCCTATCCAAAACTCACCCGAGCCCTCGGGGCTCCAAACCAAACATGTACACAACCTCGAAAACATCCTACGGACTTGCTCGTGCGATCAAATCGCCAAAATAACATCATTTACATAGAATCAAGCCTCAAAGCACATGATTTTTCATTATAACTTCAGAAACTTCAAACTTTAGATATTTAGGTCCGAAACACGTCAAATGACGTCCGATTTCGACCAAACTTCACAGAAAGTGCTTACCACATATTTAAGACTTGTACTGGGCGTCGGAACCAAAATACGAGCCCGATACCATAGTCTTTTAATCAATTTTCATTTCCATTTTCCTTAATAATTTCAGATAAACAATTTCACGGAAAAATTCATATCTCGGGCTCTAGACCTCGGAATTCGATTCCGGGCACATGCCCGAGTCCCATATTTTTCTACGGACCTTCTGGGACCGTCCAATCTTGGGTCCGGGTCCGTTTACCAAAAATGTTGACCAAAGTCAACTATAATCATATTAATATCAAAATTCTTCAAATTTTTCGCGGAATTCACATATTTCAACATAAAAGCTTTCCGGCTACGCGCCCGGACTGCGCACGCAAATCGAGGCAAGTAAAAAAAATGAGGTTTTAAGGCCTCGAAAGCACGGAATGGATAAGGAACTAGGTGATGACCCTTTGGGTCGTCACATCATATGAAGACAATCCATCTCTATCGAGAATAATGATTTCAAGGTGCAATATATTCATTCAAGTTAGTATGGCTGATTTGTTTATCAAATATCTACCAAAGATCTTTTGAAGATGGTGCACAATATTAGAATGCAAATGCTCAAGTATGTGAATTGATGCTCTCATCAGGGGGAGTTAATGCGCGTTGCACTCTTTTTCCCTTACGAGGTTTTGTCCCATTGGGTTTTCCTTGCAAGGTTTTTAACGAGGCAACCAATAGGCGCATTTCTAAATATGTGTACTCTTTTTCCTTTTCTAGAATTTTTTTTTCTTTTAGTTAAGGTTTTAACGAGGCACATTATCTGTTGAATAGACATTCAGGGGGAGTGTTGTAAATAGAATTCTATTTATGGTGAATGTCCATATTTAGAGAGATTCTAGGGTTTATTACTTGGTGGCTAAGTCACCATCTCCCTATAAATAGAGGGTTCTATTCCATTGTAATTCATCCCAATATCAATAAGAATTCTCTCTCTCTACTTTCTCTGCAATACTCTTATTCTTCTTTTATTGTTTCATAACATATATATATATTTGACGTGTCACGTAATTTTCCCTAAAATGATTGGGCTAGATGTTTTCCAAAATGAACTTGGGCTGCTATTTATCTTTACAGGTTAGCTTAGAGTAATTGGCCCATTTTTTCCTTTTATTTTCTAAAGTTTTGATTATCAGTTGTTTTTCATCTATTCGTCTATCTTTCTTTGTTTCTTTAGCGTTAACACTAATAGTGATTATATTTAACATAAAGTTAGTTAAAACTCCCAATGATAATATTTAACATAAAGTTAATTAAAACTCCCAATGATCTTCCTTTCTTTTTTCCTCTAAGAGGACACAGTGCAATTGATCAGGTGTTTGTGTTTTGGCATATCAGGGATAACGTTGCAGTAAATAAAATGTCACGACCCCAAACCACCCCGGGGTATTGGAAAAAAAACTGAATTTAAATATTGAAGATGACGTGTCATGACACGTGGACCGGTCAAATAGTCAAAGCGTGGTAATCAGTTAGAAGGCACGAGCAACAACAGATGCGGGAGAGAAGATACTTAAAGGCACGAGCTATTATTCAGATGAAACGAGACTCGTGCCTGTTCGAGTCATTTAAAGCTCGAAGATCAGAAGGAATTGAAGACATGAATCTGATAGCGTAAAAGAGTCCAAATTCAACATTAAATGCCAAATACGTTAGAGAATTTGTATTTAATAGGAATGATTGAATAACGTTTCTTTTAATGTCATTTATTGCTCGTAATTGCCTCATTAAGACAAAGGCATTACACTTTCTCTTAGAACTAACTATAAAAGGATAAAGTCACAACATCTGTAGGACACAAAATATCATTGCGATTATACTGAAATATATACTTATTCATTGCTTTATTGTTGTTCTCGAAGTCTCTCATTTCTTGATTATCAGTAACCCGATTTCTCTCTTAAATTCTAGCTTTAACCAAATATTCAGTTTTTTGGTTAAACAAATTGGTTCCGTTGCCTGGAATCTGATAATCTATTCTTTTTAATGTTACATTTTATCTGTTGTTATCATCATGTCAAACAACAACAACAACAATAACAGTGAAAATACCTTGGGAAACCATGAAAATCAAATCCATCAAAATCAAGGTGATTTACAAAATATTAACGTGGTTCCTTCCCCTCAAAATTCACCACGTCAATCTCGTGAAGGCACTCCTACTCCTGAATCTCGTGATGTTGAACAAGAGCAATCTGAATATTTTGAAGGAGCAGATGACGCTTTACAAAACGTAATTGATGCACGGGTTAGCAAAGCTCTTCAAGCTCTAGTTAGTCGATTACCTGTTGCACCACCCACACCTACGCCTAATAACAATACATTGGAGAATCCTCGTTCTGGCCTTGTTAATTCTGGAAATGGAGGAACCCCCAGTGAACCACAGGAAGGAGAACCAGGTTATTCAAATAATTCGCATTTGCAAAATTTAGTACTAACTTTGCAGAAACAGCTTAAGGAACAAAATGAGCGCATCGAGCAAATCCCTGGAGTTCCCCCTGTAATCAAAGGAGTGGATGTGGATAAATACTCGCAACAACCTTGGAAACCAAGTGCTGCTCCCCTTCCAATCCCTAAAAAGTTAAAAATGCCTGACATCTCAAAATATGATGGCACAACAGACCCACGTGATCACGTAACTGCATTTACTACAGGTGTAAAAGGCAACGATTTGACCAAGCGAGAAATTGAATCCGTGTTGGTCAAAAAATTTGGAGAAACACTCACCAAGGGTGCATTAACCTGGTATTCTCTTTTACCTGAAAATTCTATAAACTCTTTTGCTGAGCTTGCAGATTCTTTTATTAAAGCGCACTCGGGAGCTCAAAAGGTTGAAAAAAGAATGGAAAATATTTTCAAAATTAAACAAGGGGACTCAGAGTTGCTCAGAGATTTTGTTGATAGATTCCAACGTGAAAGGATGACTTTACCCCGTGTACCTGATAATTGGGCTGCAATAGCTTTTGCAAGCAACTTAAATGATAAAAGTTCAGAAGCCACGAGAAGACTTAAAGAAAGCCTTCGAGAGTTCCCTGCAACCACGTGGAATGACGTTTATAACAGGTACAGTACGAAGTTGCGAATTGAGGAAGATACCGTACCTCAGTTTCATCATGAAGAAAGGAGCAATTCCAGGAGGTCAGAAACCGAAAAAAGATCAGGTAAAAACAGATACGATCCATATATGGGACCTGCAGGAAAAGACTCACGGTCAAAGGAGGATAATCAACGATATGATCAAAAATCGAGGAACAGGGAATCTGGTTCTTCATCAAGGTTCAGAAATGACCGAAACAGACAAGAGTCACGAGATGATGACAGAGGTTTAAAAGCGAGATTCGGTGGGTATAATTTCAATGTCACTACCTCCGAGCTCGTAGCTGTTTTAAGGAGCATGGGAGACAAGGTACGGTGGCCAAAAGAGATGCGGTCAAATTCAAATAGGCGCAATCCGGATCATTGGTGCGAATTCCACAATGATCATGGGCATAAGACTTCAGAATGTAGATTCTTACAAAGTGAAGTGGACCATCTATAGTAATCACAGTAATTTACTATTGCACTCTCCCGAGATACACTAGCTTACTTTATTTAGCACAATTCAATTTAGATTGCACCCAAGGCTTCGTTATTCCTAATCCCGCCTTTAAACCCGCAATTATAGATTCCTCTAATAATCTAGAAACTTTTCCAAGTTATGCACACTAAATAGACACAGCTAATTGAGGATCCTGTCAATTAACTACAACGAACACGAAGTTGAACAAATAAAGATTAAACTAGCAATTTGTATTCACATAAACAAGAAGTTCATCACCCAATAGGTTAACTAAGCTTGAATTCATCATAAAATCAAAAGAAAAGAAGAAAGATGTTTTGAGTACTTTCTCACAATTGTTTTCCTTGCTAAGAAACCTAAAAAATCAATACATACATCTCTTGGGCGAAGTCTCATGTTTTAAATAGGGTTTAGGTCTAAAAATCCCGTAATTGACACTTTGGTCCCAGAAGTTTCTGCGCCTGCCGCGGTTCTGCCGCGATCGCGGTAGAACCGCGGCCAAACACCCTCGCGGATTCTCACAACTTCTGCAGCTGCTTCCCACCGCGGTTCTGCCGCGGTCGCGGTGAAACCGCGGTGGATCCAGTTCTCTGAATCTTCGGCCTGTTTTTGCCCGGGTCACTTAGGAAATTTCACAGTTGGCCTCTTTTTCATCACTTTTGACTCCAAAACTGCTCCTTAGCCGTCTTTATACATATATCACCTACAAATCACGAAAAGCACTAATAAGAGCATTTTGTCATCACTTTTAGCATTAAAACTACACAAGAAGGTGATTATTTAAGGTGTGATTATAGTCAAATTCACCTATTATCAATGACTTTACCCCGTGTACCTGATAATTGGGCTGCAATAGCTTTTGTAAGCAACTTAAATGATAAAAGTTCAGAAGCCACGAGAAGACTTAAAGAAAGTCTTCGAGAGTTCCCAGCAACCACGTGGAATGACGTTTATAACAGGTACAGTACGAAGTTGCGAATTGAGGAAGATACTGTACCTCAGTTTCATCATGAAGAAACGAGCAATTCCAGGAGGACAGAAACCGAAAAAAGATTAGGTAAAAATAGATACGATCCATATATGGGACCTGCAGGAAAAGACTCACGGTCAAAGGAGGATAATCAACGATATGATCAAAAATCGAGGAACAGGGAATCTGGTTCTTCATCAAGGTTCAGAAATGACCGAAACAGACAAGAGTCACGAGATGATGACAGAGGTTTAAAAGCGAGATTCGGTGGGTATAATTTCAATGTCACTACCTCCGAGCTCGTAGCTGTTTTAAGGAGCATGGGAGACAAGGTACGGTGGCCAAAAGAGATGCGGTCAAATCCAAATAGGCGCAATCCAGATCATTGGTGCGAATTCCACAATGATCACGGGCATAAGACTTCAGAATGTAGATTCTTACAAAGTGAAGTGGACCATCTATTGAAACAAGGGTATCTCACTGAGTTATTTAGGGAGAAAGGTAAGCAAGCCTATATGAAAAATAGGCAAGAGCCACCAAAGCCCCCATCACCCAAGAGAACCGTGAATGTTATAAGTGGGGGAGAAGATATTTATGGTGTAACATATACGGCTTCCAACAAAGTTTCTAAAGTAACGATTACACACGGGAAACGGGTACGGCAAGTTTTAGAAAATGAAGGTATTTCTTTCGATGATGCAGATACTGAAGGAGTGATGACCCCCCACAACGACGCACCGGTAATATCTTTACTTGTACACGACACTAATGTAAAACGAGTTTTGATTGATCCAGGAAGTTCCGTAAATATTATACTACTAAGGGTATTACGTGAAATGCAAGCTGAAGACAAAATGATACCGAAGGCGCATACCTTGTCCGGGTTCGACAATTCAAGTGTAGTAACAAAAGGAGAGGTAGTTCTAACAACTTTTGCTGCAGGTGTGTTAAAGAAACTAAATTTCAGATAGTAGATATGGGAATGGCTTACAATATGATCATGGGGAGACCATGGATCCATGATATGGATGCTGTCCCGTCAACTCTACATCAAGTTATTAAATTCCCATCTCCATGGGGAATATGCCAAATCAGAGGCGATCAACAAACATCTAGAAGCATCAATTCCGTTGCAGATTCAATTGTCAATGGTGGAGACAAATAGCAATTACAGAATTTAGGTGAGGGTAACACAGAGTCAACCTTACCTGAGCAAAAGCAAACAGATGTGGATTCGAGACCTGACACCATTCAAGAACCGGAGGAGAACGAAAACATCAAAACAACGATAGAAGAGCTAGAGGCCGTGGTGTTATTTATACATTGGCCCGAGAGAAAAGTGTACATAGGAGCTAATCTTAGCCCGGAGGTAAAACGTAAATTGATTGAATTTTTAAAAGCTAATGCAGATTGTTTTGCTTGGTCCCATTCTGACATGACAGGGATACCACCGGAAGTCATGACTCATAAGTTGAATGAAGATCCATCATATCCTCCCGTCAAGCAAAAGAAAAGGAAGCAAGGAACTTTCAAAAATAAGGTGATTCAAGAGGAAGTTCAAAAATTGCTAAAAATTGGTTCAATTCGTGAGGTAAAGTATCCTAACTGGTTAGCTAATACTGTTGTGGTTCCTAAGAAGAACGGTAAGTGACGAGTTTGTGTAGATTACACAGACCTTAATAAAGCCTGTCCAAAAGATTCCTTTCCTTTACCACACATAGACCAGTTAATTGATGCTACTGCAGGACATGAGCTATTAAGTTTTTTAGATGCA